>NW_027625068.1:0-7454 GCF_034508935.2 Berghia stephanieae
TTTTTTTAACGGGTTCTCCTCCTCCCCCCTCCGCAGCAGCACAGCAGCATTTTGCCCCATCATCATGAAATGAATTAGTTGTTGTTTGGTCTCTGATTTGCTTTACAACAACAAAGGGCTTTTTTTATGTTTTGCATTTACAATCTGTAGCTGTTGGTCTCATTGGTTAGTCCTGTACTAGACTCAGGAGTAAATGGGTAAATTGTCTGGCACAGCACCGTCCCATTTAAAGTTGATGGAACAGTATGTATTTTAAATGATATTTCACTTAATGTAAAAATATTTTATAATGTATATAACTTTTTTTTTGGGTGGGAGGGGGGGGGTGTTGTGGCCGAGAGGTTGAGGTATTTGCACTGTGATCCGGAAGGTCCTTATTCCAGCCCCGCTTCAGGTACATTAGTAATGTTATTTTCCTTGGGCAAGATTTTGTTGTGGTGAGTAGATATTTCAGGATTTTTATCATTATATTGAAAAAGGAAAAAAAGGTTAGCTTTTTAGGAAGCGCATATCCACTGCATTTACATGTACTCAAAACGCTTATATGGGATCCCAAGCCAACAGCAACGCCTGACATCATGTAGAGCGTGTCATGACGACTGTAAGAAGTTAATTTTTTAAAAATGATAAGTTTAAACCTTTTTTCTGACCAAATTTTTAAAAAAATGATGTTTCGGCAGTAAAAGGTCCGTTTTGAGGACTGTCAGTCTGTCTGTTGTGAGTTCGTCGTCATTATTTCATTCAACGGGTTTTCCCGCTACCGATGCCCTCATCAACTGAGACGGACGGGCTGTTGTTGTTTGGCCTCTTGTTCCTGGTCCTCTTTCATCTGGGATCGGATTGTGAGTCTGTGGACGACACTCGTATGCTGGGCGAATATTATTTATATCGGATGACCAATGGGCAGTTGTAGTGTGACAAAACACCTCCCCCCCCCCCCCCTGTTTAGCCAGGATTTTTTTTTTTTTACACTAATTTAACGGTTCTCCCATTGATACAAACTTCCTCTTTCATCTGGGGATCGGATTGTGAGTGATGTCGTACTCTGTAAAAACACATATTTAAAAATTTGGCCAGAAAACTCGTCCTTCAAAGATCGATCGATTTAAATTTAAATGACTCGTCTTGGCAAAAACTCTCAAACCCGGACTTCGCCCCGAAGTCTTCCTTAGGTAGCAGGTTTGAGAGGTTTTTTTTTTTTTTGTTAAGATGAGGGTCATTTAAATCGATCGATATTTATGAGTAATGCTCACTGAACTGTATTAATCCGACTATACATGTTCATGGATACACACAGTTTTGTGTGTTGGTCCGTTATACTTCCGGATGGCAATGTTGTGAACCCTCTTGGCCAAGCGCATTCTATCTATAAGCGCCAGTAAAAAGGAAGAAAGTGGGATAGTAAAAAGTTCTAGAATTACAATTAACGTACCCAAGAAAAGGTAAGACAAAGGGGAATTGGTTCAAATAAGGAAACAAGTGTAAATTCCAAGAGCACACTATTAAAGTAGTTAGTTTGAGATCACCTAAAAGTCTCATCTAGACACATGCACAGGCCCCAACCAAGAGGAATACACTCAAATGTTCACACGTCATATAATATAATATGTAAACAAAACATAATACCGTGCGTTTGAGTGAAATAAATCTATATCTAACTAACAAGTATAAATCAACGTTCGTTCCATCAGCAATAAAAATTTTGAATATTTCATATGGTACAGAAAAACCAAGGATTGATTCGTTGACTGATTAACTGATTAATTTATTTAATGTAAGATTAACTGACCAATTGATAATGATGATAATTTTTGGTGTCGAATTGCCACAATCGTAACAAATTGAAAACGAAATGAATATGTTTTATGTTGTGTATATCGCACGTGTGAAAGAAGAAAGAGAGAGAGAGAGAGAGAGAGAGAGAGAGAGAGAGAGAGAGAGAGAGGGAGAGAGAGAGAAAATAAGTAGGAGTGAAAATATCTGTTCAATCTTAGTTATCGTTTAACATTATAACAAGTGTAACTAAATGACAAATTGCCATATTTATGGACAATAAAGATCTATTATTATTATTATTATTATTTCTATATATGTTGGGTGTGAAGTTTTGGGGACAATCCGTAAAATGGCCGTAAGGAGAGGGTAACTCACTCAACCCTAACACCGACTATATCCGTAGTTTACCCGGGTTACTTTTAACCCATGCCTATTCATTACATTTTCTGAGACAAATTATAGCGTAGTATCAAAGCTAATGTTTTTTTTTTTTAAGTTTTTGCATGTTAATGATAGTTTGAATAAAACTATCTATGTACATGCTCATTTTAATACACGTTTTCCAATTTTGAAAAGTAGGAAAGATCTCTAGGACTGAGTGAGTTAAATCGTGGTGACCAATGAATTGTAGAATTATTGTGACTAAACACATTTTATGATTTTTTAAATTTGTCCTGACAACTTTACGCGGTCAAATGATTTCCACAACTGACATGACATCCTCATCTTAAAACGAAATGATGTTGCTTCTCTTCATCGAGGGCTCTGATTGAGTCTTTAGACGACACTCGTATGCTGAGAGATAATTTATGTTATGATACTGGAATACACAGTGCAACGGTTAACGGACTCGGTACCTTTTGTCCCCTGGATAAATAAATAAATAAATAACAATTAATAAATAAATAATAACTAAATGAATATAGAGATAAATAAATATATTATGAATGAATAAAATAAATAAAATAAACTAAAATAAATTTATAAGAGATAAATAGCTAACTAAATTAATTAATAACTAAATTAATACAGAGATAACTAACTAAATATGTATAAATAATATATAAAGACAAAGGCGAATGGTTAGAGTAAGGGGATGGCGTGTAGCGTGAAATTACATACAGTAAATTATTATGTCGTATTCTGTCACTGTTTGGTATTGTCATCGTATTCCATATTCTATCAGAAATCTCTCTCTCTCTCTCTCTCTTTCTCTCCTCTCTCTCTCTCTCTCTCTCTCCTTCTTCTTTCTCTCCCTCTCTCTCTTTCTCTCTCTCTTCTCTCTCTCTTCTCTCTCACTCTCTTCTCTCTCTCTCTCTCTCTTCTTCTCTCTCTTCTCTCCTCGTCTCTCTCTCTCTTACCTCTCTCTCCCTCTCTCTCTCCCTCCCCTCTTCTCCTCTCTCTCTCTCTCCTCTTCTCTCTTCTCTCTCTCTCTCTCTACCGCTCTCTCTCTTCTCCCTCTCTCTCTCTCTTCTCTCTCTCTCCCACTCTCTCTCTCTCTCTTCTCTCTGCTCTCTCTCTCTCTTCTCTCTCTCCCTATCTCTCTCCTATCTCTCTCTCTCATCTCTCTCTCTCTCTCTTCTCTTTCTCCATTTTCAACTCCCGCAGAGATGCAAGGATACAGTAAACCTGCCCCGCTGGGATTTCGTGAATGTTTGTCATCGATTTTAAGACAAAAATAAACATAATATATATATAATCAGAAAGATAACTGGAGTTGACTGTATATTAATTGTTATTGTATTATAGTGGTAATTCATGTAAATACGGTCATTGTGTGTAATACAATCAGCAGCTGTTTCTTCTGTTAGATGCAGATCAGTCTATGTCACCGCATGCGACTGACAGGATTGTTTGTTGTTGATAATGTCGTCGTCGTTGTTGTTGTTGTTGTTGTCGTCCGCTTTTTGTTTTGTTTTTTTGTTTTTTTTTTTTTGTTTGTTTTGTTTTGTTTTTGTTTGTGACTGTGGCGGCGGTGATGGTAGTGATTGGTAAGTGGGTAGTCGTGGTAGTTGTAATTAGTAAGTAGTAGTAGTAGTAGTAGTAGTAGTAGTAGTAGTAGTAGTAGTAGCAGTAGCAGTAGTAGTAATATGGTTGTTTTTGTTATTGTTGTTGTTGTTGTTGTTCTTGTTGATGTTGTTGTTTTTTTCTCTTCTTCTCTCTTCTTCTTCTTCCTTTCTCTTCTTTTTCTTTTTCTTCTTCTTCTTTCTTCTTCTTTTCTTCTTTCTTCTTCTATCTTCTTCTTCTCTTTCTTCTTCTTCTTCTTCTTCTTCTCTCTCTTTCTTCTTCTTCTTCTTCTTCTTCTTCTTCTTCTATCTTCGTCTTCGTCTTCGTCTTCGTCTCTTCGTCTTCGTCATCGTCTTCTTTTTTCTTCTTCTTCTTCCTCTTTCCCTTCTTTCTTCTCTTTTCTTCTTTCTTACCCCCCCCCCCTTCTCTTCTTCTTCTTTCTTCTTTCTTCTTCTTCTTCTCTTCTTCTTTTCTTCTTCTTCTTCTTCTCTATTTCTTTTCTTATTCTTATTCTTTATTCTTATTCTTATTCTCTTATTCTTATTATTATATCATCATCATCATCATCGTTGTCGTCGTCGTCTCGTCGTCGTCGTCGCGTCGTCGTCGTCGTCGTCGTCGTCGTTTTATTATTATTATTATTATTATTATTATTATTATTATTATTATTATTATTATTATTATTATTATTATTATATCATCATCATCATCATCATCATCATCATCATCATCATCATCATCGTTGTCGTCGTCACATCATCATCATCATCATCACATTAATATTATTATTATTATTATTATTATTATTATTATTATATTATTATTATATTATTATGTAGTTGTTGTTGTTGTTGTATTTATTCTTGCTGATGATATTTTTATCCGCTGCACGAAATCGATAAATTTCTAGACTTAAAAAAAACTCTATTCTTAATGTAATACATTAACTTTATATTTTATTTTTAAAGATCCATCGCTGAATTATCAACGAAGCGATAAATTAAACAGTTTCCAAATTTGAAAAGTTTCATACAACATTTATTTTTTTTTAGAAAGTGTGTGTGTTAATTAATGTGTGTGTGTGTGTGTGTATGTTATTTAATTATTATGTGTGTGGTTTGCATTGTTGTAGTAAGTGTGAGTGAGGTGAGTGAAAAGTGAACGCCCCGACATCCCACGGTGATAATGAATTTAGTATGGTAATGTCGTGGAATGGATACCTTCCTACTGTGGTGTTTACCCAGATGGCTCCCGCGGTTATCCGCTTAAATCACTGTCACTTTCCTTTTCCTTTTTTTTTTTTTCATTTATTTTTTTTTTTCTTCTTTTAAATAAATTGAATTTGAATAAAAACGGTTTGATCAACGTGGGATAATGAATTTTGTGTCACCAGGTGTGTTTGTGTGTTTGTGTGTGTTGTGTGTGTGTGTGTGTGTGAGAGAGAGAGAGAGAGAGAGAGAGACAAAGACTTGATTATTATTCCCCCGTCGATGTCCCCTCCCCCTCCCGCCGTTTTTTATATTTTTTTAAATTTATTTTTGCTCTTCTTCGAATGCAAATAGTGAGTGAAGAGTGAACCTGTTGCATAAATTTGCATAATGAATGACGATGGGTTTGTGATTTAAACAAGTAATGATGTATCGTGGGGTCTTATTATTATTAGCATACGCCAGTGATTTATAACGATGATTCATGACAAATAATAATTAAAAAACAAAACAAAAACAAAAACAAAAAAATAACAAACAAGCAAACAAAAAATATCTGACACTCAAGCACCCGATAGCTCAGTTGGTAGAGCACTCGTTTCACATGCAAAGGGACCGAGATCGATCCCGGGTACTACAGTTGTGATTTTTTTTTCTGACCCCCTATACTATGAGGAAAGAAATTGACGCTACTCAGCTAATTGTTATAATATTGTTTTTAGCCAGCCATTTTATGAGTAGTTCTCACTAAGTTAGTATATCAAACATACTAAAAACGTTCAAGATTATACGTAGTTTTGTGTGTTGGTACATTGTATCCGGCTGGCGGATGTTGCGAGTGTTTGTTTTTTTTTTAATGTGCGCTATGTGGTCTGGTGGTATGACACTCACTTTGGGATCGGAAGGTCCTGGGTTCGAGCCGCGCTCGGCGCTTAGTTGAGTCCTTAGAAAAGGCTCTTTACTCGCATTCTCTCACCATACTCAGGTGTAAAATGAGTACCTGGCCTTTCGAAAAAATTGTAATAAGCGCCTAATAGGCGTCAAGTTTCGTTCTACATGTTACGTGCTGTTGGACCCCTTGTAAAGTGCTTTGTGCACGTTTAGTGGATTTTGTCCTATAGATAGAATGCGCTTGGCCAAGGAGTTCACAACATTGCCATCCGGAAGAATAACGGACCAACACACTCACTCTGTGTAACCATGAACTTTATAGTCTGATTAATACAGTTTAGTGAGAACAACTCACAAACGCGGATGGCAAAAAACAATAACAAAGGCCTGAGTGACGTCATCTGCATACTATCTATATAAAAGCTCTTTTTAAAAATGTATTTATTTATCATTAGTTATTTATATTTATATTTTTGCTAAACGCACAGCATCAATAGCGACTACAATTCTTTTCGACCAAAAATGACGAATTTCTAGCTGATGTTCAAATCCCAAGTCCGTAACCTCCTGCAATGGCCGCCAAGCTGTCGTCTGCATCGTTAAGCTATCACTCTACCGACATTTTTTTTTTTAAGCAGTATTAGGTTACTTTATAAAATATTAATTCCATTCAACAGACCGTACTAATATTGAAACATACCTTAATTTCACACATTGCAAGTCACCTGTGAGCCCCCCTTTCGGGCTGCCGATACTCTTACTCTGTACTTAGCGCTAGCGGGCAGGCTTAATTTTAGATGCGTTTTTTTTTCATTCCACACTGTATTGATGTTGTGAAACCTGCACAGTGCCTCCCATTCCGGTCATTGACCACGCTCCATGTCGCTTGGCTATCAGAAAACTTCATCAACATACCTTAATTTCACACATTGCCAAGTCATCTGTGGGGGCCCTCCTTCGGGCTGCCGATACTCTTACACTGTACTTAGCGCTAGCGGCAGGCTTAATTTTAGATGCGTTTTTTAATTATTTTTTTTTTTTCACATTCTGTTTGATGTTGCGCTTGGGGGTGAACGTATCTATCCACCTGCACAGTGCCTCCCATTCCGGTCTTGACCACGCTCTATGTCGCTTGGCTATCAGAAAACGTCATCAAACATACCTTAATTTCACACATTGCAAGTCAAGTCACCTGTGAGGGTTCTTTTGGTGTTGGTCATAACTTTTACGTAGCGGCAGGCTTAATTTTAGATGCGTTTTTTTTTCCCCCCCCCCACACTTTATTTGATGTTGTAGGTACTTTGGGGGGGGGGGGGTGAAAAGTGAAAGGTATCTATCTATCTACCTGCACAGTGCCTCCCATTCCGGTCATTGACCACGCTGTATGTCGCTTGGCTATCAGAAAACGTCATCTTTCTGCCGCTTTCGCTGATGCCCTAGCAGGATCCCGATCAAGACCGATTTCGTAACTGTGTTTCTCGATTCACCGAATCGTTGTTTTTGTAATTTTTGTTTGCGGGTATGTGGGGCTAGGGGATGACACTTTTTGCTTTCGGATGGGAAGTCCTGGGT
>NW_027625069.1:0-7474 GCF_034508935.2 Berghia stephanieae
GGACTGTTTCATGCAAAAGTTCGATGATTTTATCATACTGTTGAAAACTCGGAAATTTGAAAAAATCGTCAATTTTCACCATAAAACGTGGAAAAATCGAAAATTTCAAAAATCCAAATTTTAATTTTTGATCATT
Source organism: Berghia stephanieae (assembly GCF_034508935.2). Lineage (NCBI taxonomy): Eukaryota > Metazoa > Mollusca > Gastropoda > Nudibranchia > Aeolidiidae > Berghia > Berghia stephanieae. Next base: position 137 of record NW_027625069.1, read on the forward strand.
GTAAAACTCTGAGGATGCTCAAAGTCGACTATTTCAAGCAAAAATTGAAGATCCATCTGATTGTCAACTCGGAATTTGAAAAATCGAAAATTCCCCCCCCCCCCCAAAAAAAAACGATAAAAAAATTAAATTGGAAACTCAAATTCTACTTTCTGACATTGTAATCTCGAAAGATGCTCAAAAGACTCTTTTATGCAAGTTCGATGATTTTATCATACTGTTGAAAATCGGAAATTGAAAAAATCGTCAAAATTTCACCATGAACGTGGAAAATCGAAATTCAAATCCAAAATTTATTTGATCATTGTAAAACCTGAGGATGCTCAAAGTCGACTATTCAAGCAAAAATTTGAAGATTTCATCAGATTGTCGAAAACTCGAATAAAAAAATCGTCAAATTCCCCCCCCCCCCCAAAAAAAAAAACGTGAAAAAAATGAAAATCTGGAAACTCAAATTCTACTTCTGAAATGTGAATCTCGAAAGATGCTCAAATGGACTGTTTCATGCAAAAGTTCGATGATTTATCATACTGTGAAAATCTGAAATTGAAAAAATCGTCAAAATTTCACCATAAAATGTGAAAAATCGAAAAATTCAAAAATCCAAAATTTAATTTTTGATATTGTAAAACTCTGAAGATGCTCAAAGTCGACTCTTTCATGCAAAAATTTGAAGGATCCATCAGATTGTCGAAAACTCGGATATTGAAATCCTCAATTTTCCCCCCCTCCCCATCACCAAAAAAAAAAAACGTGAAAAAATGAAAATCTAAAACTCCAAAATTCTACTTTCTGACATTTGAATCTCGAAAGATGCTCAATATGACTGTTTCATGCAAAAGTTCGATGATTTTATCATACTGTTGAAACTCGAATTTGAAAAAATCGTCAAATTTCACCAGAAACGTGAAAAATCGAAAATTTCAAATCCAAAATTTTAATTTTGATCATTGTAAAACTCTGAGATGCTCAAAGTCGACTATTCAAGCAACATTTGAAGATTTATCAGATTGTCGAAAACTCGGTATTTGAAAAATCGTCAAAGTTCCCCCCCCCCCCCCCAAAAAACGTGAAAAAAATGAAAATCTGAAACTCCAAAATTCTACTTCTGAACATAGTGAATCTCGAAAGATGCTCAAAATGGACTGTTTATGCAAAGTTCGTGATTTTATCAACTGTTGAAAACTCGGAATTTGAAAAAAATCGTCAAAATTCACCATAAAACGTGGAAAATCAAAAATTCAAATCCAAAATTTTAATTTGATCATTGTAAAACTCTGAGGATGCCAAAGTCGACTATTCAAGCAAAACTTGAAGACTTCATCAGATTGTCGAAACTCGGAAATTGAAAAAATCGTCAAATCCCCCCCCCCCCCCAAAAAAAAAACGTGAAAAAAATAAGATCTGGAAACTCCAAATTCAACTTTCTGACATGTGAATCTCGAAAGATGCTCAAAATGGACGTTCATGCAAAAGTTCGATGATTTTCATCTGTTGAAACTCTGAAATTTGAAAAAATCGTCAAATTCACCATAAAACGTGGAAAAATCGAATTCAAAATCCAAATTTTATTTTTGATCATTGTAAACTCTGAGGATGCTCAAAGTCGACTATTTCATGCAAAATTGAGATCCATCGATTGTCGAAACCTCGATATTGAAAATCGTAAATTCCCCCCCCCCCCAAAAAAAAAACGTAAAAAAATAAAACTGAAACTCAAATTCTACTTTCTGAACATTGAATCTCAAAGATGCTCAAAATGACTTTTATGCAAGTTCGTGTTTATTACTGTGAAACTCGAAATTTGAAAATCGTCAAAATTTCACCATAACGTGAAAAATCGAATTTCAAAAATCCAAAATTTTAATTTTTGATCATTGTAAACTCTGAGATGCTAAAAGTCGACTATTTCAAGCAAAACTTGAAGATCATCAGATTGTCGAAAACTCGGAATTTGAAAATCGTCAAAATTCCCCCCCCCCCCCAAAAAAAAAACGTGAAAAAAATAAATCTGAAACTCCAAAATTCAACTTTCTGAACATTGTGAATCTCGAAAGATGCTCAAAATGGACTGTTCATGCAAGTTCGATGATTTTATCAGTTTGAAAACTGAAATTGAAAATCGTCAAATTCACCATAAAACGTGGAAAAATCGAAAATTTCAAAATCCAAAATTTTATTTTTGACATGTAAACCTGAGGATGCCAAGTGACTATTTCAAGCAAAAATTTGAAGATTCATCAGATTGTCGAAAACTCGAAATTGAAATCGTCAAATTTCCCCCCCCCCCCCCCCACCAAAAAAAAACGTGAAAAAAATAAAATCGGAAACTCCAAAATTCACTTTCTGAACATTGCTAATCTCGAAAGATGCTCAAAATGGAATGTTTCATGCAAAAGTTCGATGATTTTATCATCTGTTGAAAACTCGAAATTTGAAAAAATCGACAAAATTTCACCATAAAACGTGGAAAATCGAAAATTCAAAAATCCAAAATTTTAATTTTTGATCATTGTAAAACTCTGAGATGCTCAAAGTCGACTTTTCATGCAAAAATTGAAGATCATCGATTGTCGAAACTCGGAATTTGAAAAAATCGTAAATTCCCCCCCCCCCCCCCCAAAAAAAAAAACGTAAAAAAATAAAAATCTGGAAACTCAAATTCTACTTTCTGAACATTGTAATCTCGAAAGATGCTCAAATGGATTTTATGCAAAGTTCGATGATTTTATCATACTGTTGAAAACTCGGAAATTTGAAAAAATCGTCAAAATTTCACCATGAAACGTGGAAAAATCGAAAATTTCAAAAATCCAAAATTTTAATTTTTGATCATTGTAAAACTCTGAGGATGCTCAAAGTCGACTATTTCAAGCAAAAATTTGAAGATTTCATCAGATTGTCGAAAACTCGGAAGATTGAAAAAATCGTCAAAATTCCCCCCCCCCCCCCCAAAAAAAAAAACGTGAAAAAAATGAAAAATCTGGAAACTCCAAAATTCTACTATCTGAATATTGTGAATCTCGAAAGATGCTCAAAATGGACTGTTTCATGCAAAAGTTCGATGATTTTATCATACTGTTGAAAACTCTGAAATTTGAAAAAATCGTCAAAATTTCACCATAAAACGTGGAAAAATCGAAAAATTCAAAAATCCAAAATTTTAATTTTTGATCATTGTAAAACTCTGAAGATGCTCAAAGTCGACTTTTCAGCAAAAATTTGAAGATCCATCAGATTGTCGAAAACTCGAAATTTGAAAATCCTTCAATTCCCCCCCCCCCCCACCCAAAAAAAAAAAACGTGAAAAAAATGAAAATCTGAAACTCCAAAATTCTACTTTCTGAACATTGTGAATCTCGAAGATGCTCAAATGGACTTTTTCAAAGTTCATGATTTTATCATACTGTGAAAACTCGAAATTTGAAAAAACGTCAAAATTTCACCATGAACGTGAAAAATCGAAAATTTCAAAAATCCAAAATTTTAACTTTTGATCATTGTAAAACTCTGAGGAGCCAAAGTCGACTATTTCAAGCAACAATTTGAAGATTTTATCAGATTGTCGAAAACTCGGTAATTTGAAAAAATCGTCAAAGTTCCCCCCCCCCCCCACCCCCAAAAAAACGTGAAAAAAATAAAAATCTGAAACTCCAAATTCTACTTTCTGAACATAGTGAATCTCGAAAGATGCTCAAAATGGACTTTCATGCAAAGTTCGATGATTTTATCAGACTGTTGAAAACTCGGAATTTGAAAAAATCGTCAAAATTTCACCATAAACTGAAAAACAAAATTTCAAAAATCCAAAATTTTAATTTTTGATCATTGTAAAACTCTGAGGATGCTAAAAGTCGACTATTTCAAGCAAAACCTTGAAGACTTCATCAGATTGTCGAAAACTCGAAATTTGAAAAATCGTCAAAATTCCCCCCCCCCCCCCCCAAAAAAAAAAAAAAACGTGAAAAAAATTAAAGATCTGGAAACTCCAAAATTCAACTTTCTGAACATTGTGAATCTCGAAAGATGCTCAAAATGACTGTTTCATGCAAAAGTTCGATGATTTTATCATACTGTTGAAAACTCTGAAATTTGAAAAATAGTCAATATTTCACCATAAAACGTGGAAAAATCGAAAATTTCAAAAATCCAAAATTTTAATTTTTGATCATTGTAAAACTCTGAGGATGCTCAAAGTCGACTATTTCATGCAAAAAATTGAAGGATCCATCTGATTGTCGAAACCTCGGATATTTGAAAAAATCGTAAAATTCCCCCCCCCCCCCCCAAAAAAAAAACGATAAAAAAATTAAAAATCTGGAAACTCAAAATTCTACTTTCTGAACATTGTAAATCTCGAAAGATGCTCAAAATGGACTCTTTATGCAAAAGTTCGATGATTTTATCATACTGTTGAAAACTCGGAAATTTGAAAAAATCGTCAAAATTTCACCATGAAACGTGGAAAAATCGAAAATTTCAAAAATCCAAAATTTTAATTTTTGATCATTGTAAAACTCTGAGGATGCTCAAGGTCGACTATTTCAAGCAAAAAATTTGAAGATTTCATCAGATTGTCGAAAACTCGGAAATTTGAAAATCGTCAATTTCCCCCCTCCCCGCATCCCCCAAAAAAAAAAACGTGAAAAAAATGAAAAATCTGGAAACTCCAAAATTCTACTTTCTGAACATTGTGAATCTCGAAAGATGCTCAAAATGGACTTTTCATGCAAAAGTTCGATGATTTAATCTGTTGAAAATTCGGAAATTTGAAAAATCGACAAAATTTCACCATAAAATGTGGAAAATCGAAAAATTCAAAAATCCAAAATTTTAATTTTTGATCATTGTAAAACTCTGAAGATGCTCAAAGTCGACTCTTTCATGCAAAAATTTGAATGATCCATCAGATTGTCGAAAACTCGGATATTTGAAAATCTGTCAATTCCCCCCCCCCCCCCCCAAAAAAAAAAAACGTGAAAAAAATGAAAAATCTGAAAACTCCATAATTCTACTTTCTGAACATTGTGAATCTCGAAAGATGCTCAATATGGATGTTTCATGCAAAAGTTCGATGATTTTATCATACTGTTGAAAACTCGGAAATTTGAAAAAATCGTCAAAAATTCACCATAAAACGTGGAAAAATCGAAAATTTCAAAAATCCAAAATTTTAATTTTTGATCATTGTAAAACTCTGAAGATGCTCAAAGTCGACTATTTCAAGCAAAAATTTGAAGATTTCATCGGATTGTCGAAAACTCGGAAATTTGAAAATCGGTCAAATTGCCCCCACTCCCCCCTCCCCGCCAAAAAGAGAAAACGTGAAAAAAATGAAAAATCTGGAAACTCCAAAATTCTACTTTCTGAACATTGTGAATCTCGAAAGATGCTCAAAATGGACTGTTTCATGCAAAAGTTCGATGATTTTATCATATTGTTGAAAACTCGGAAATTTGAAAAAATCGTCATAATTTCACCATAAAACGTGGAAAAATCGAAAATTTCAAAAATCCAAAATTTTAATTTTTGATCATTGTAAAACTCTGAAGATGCTCAAAGTCGACTATTTCAAGCAAAAATTTGAAGATTTCATCAGATTGTCAAAAACTCGGAAATTTGAAAATCGTCAAATTGCCCCCCCCCCCCCCCCACCTCAAAAAAAAAAAAAAACGTGAAAAAAATGAAAAATCTGGAAACTCCAAAATTCTACTTTCTGAACATTGTGAATCTCGACAGATGCTAAAAATGGACTCTTTTATGCAAAAGTTCGATGATTTTATCATACTGTTGAAAATTCTGAAATTTGAAAAAATCGAAAAAATTTCACCATAAAATGTGGAAAAATCGAAAAATTCAAAAATCCAAAATTTTAATTTTTGATCATTGTAAAACTCTGAAGATGCTCAAAGTCGACTCTTTCATGCAAAAATTTGAAGGATCCATCAGATTGTCGAAAACTCGGATATTTGAAAATCCTTCAATTTTCCCCCCCTCCCCGATCCACCCAAAAAAAAAAACGTGAAAAAAATGAACAATCTGAAAACTCCAAAATTCTACTTTCTGAACATTGTGAATCTCGAAAGATGCTCAATATGGACTGTTTCATGCAAAAGTTCGATGATTTTATCATACTGTTGAAAACTCGGAAATTTGAAAAAATCGTCAAAATTTCACCATAAACGTGGAAAAATCGAAAATTTCAAAATCCAAAATTTTAATTTTTGATCATTGTAAAACTCTGAGGATAATCAAAGTCGACTATTTCAAGCAAAAATTTGAAGATTTTATCAGATTGTCGAAAAACTCGGTAATTTGAAAAAATCGTCAAAGTTCCCCCCCCCCCACCCCCAGAAAAAACGTGAAAAAAATGAAAAATCTGGAAACTCCAAAATTCTACTTTCTGAACATAGTGAATCTCGAAAGATGCTCAAAATGGACTGTTTAATGCAAAAGTTCGATGATTTTATCAGACTGTTGAAAACTCGGAAATTTGAAAAAATCGTCAAAATTTCACCATAAAACGTGGAAAAATCGAAAATTTCAAATATCCATAATTTTAATTTTTGATCATTGTAAAACTCTGAGGATGCTCAAAGTCGACTATTTCAAGCAAAACCTTGAAGACTTCATCAGATTGTCGAAAACTCGGAAATTTGAAAAAATCGTCAAAATTCCCCCCCCCCCCCCCCCCCCCCAAAAAAAAAAAAACGTGAAAAAAATAAAAAATCTGGAAACTCCAAAATTCAACTTTCTGAACATTGTGAATCTCGAAAGATGCTCAAAATGGACTGTTTCATGCAAAAGTTCGATGATTTTATCATGCTGTTGAAAACTCTGAAATTTGAAAAAATCGTCAATATTTCACCATAAAACGTGGAAAAATCGAAAATTTCAAAAATCCAAAATTTTAATTTTTGATCATTGTAAAACTCTGAGGATGCTCAAAGTCGACTATTTCATGCAAAAATTTGAAGGATCCATCTGATTGTCGAAACCTCGGATATTTGAAAAAATCGTAAAATTCCCCCCCCCCCCCCCCCCCCCCCCCAAAAAAAAAAACGATAAAAAAATGAAAAATCTGGAAACTCAAAATTCTACTTTCTGAACATTGTAAATCTCGAAAGATGCTCAAAATGGACTCTTTTATGCAAAAGTTCGATGATTTTATCATACTGTTGAAAATTCGGAAATTTGAAAAAATCGACAAAATTTCACCATAAAATGTGGAAAAATCGAAAATTTCAAAAATCCAAAATTTTAATTTTTGATCATTGTAAAACTCTGAAGATGCTCAAAGTCGACTATTTCAAGAAAAAATTTGAAGATTTCATCAGA
>NW_027625070.1:0-7473 GCF_034508935.2 Berghia stephanieae
ACCAATAAAGTTCTTCTGATGAAAATGTCTTAAAAATTAAGCATTAAAGTCTTATCAAGGTGAAATCTACTCTTATTACATAAGAATAAAAAGGCCCTGATTTTGACTTTCGTGAAAGGCAACCATTACCAAATCCTTCAAATTTCATTTATCTATTGCCCCCGAAACCCTCCTTATCTCCCCTTTCCTACCACTCATAAAACAAAAGAGCAAAAAAAACCACCCCGCTTAGTTCAATTTTAAAACGGCCCCAATATTTTTTTTTCATTTTTTTTACCAAAAGGCCCTTACTGACCCCCCTAAAAACCGAAAGTTCTGATGAATTTTTCCCCCCCCCCCGAGGGGACTTGAAAAAATAAAAGCGCCCATTAACTCCTTTTATAATTTTTTAAACTACCTTTTTTTGGGTCCCCAGTTATGTTTCCTCTTTCAACCTGGTTGGATCTTGGCTGACAGTTAAATTTTAAATTTTTAGGTTTTCACAAGAACGACATGTGACTGGGCTTTTAACATTGCTGTAACTGTCCTCTTAACAAAAGGGTTAGATATGCATTTTAGTTTGATTAATCATAAAGATTTTTCGGCTCGTATTATCATTTTTATTTTTATCTAAATTATCATCATCATCATCTTTCTTATCATCATCATCATCATCATCATCATCATCATCATCATCAACATCATCATCATCATCATCATCATCATCATCATCATCATCATTAAATTTTTAGAAATGGTTTTATTATTATTTTAAAAAAAGTCAGTCTCGCTGTTAACGGGTTAAAAATGGCGTGGGCAGAATTTCGTTTGCTTTTAAATAATTTATTGAATAGTCTCGAAAATTTATCCTTGATGGAAATTGATTTTAAGATAGAATGCTTGAGAGTTATATGAAAGCACCGTATCTAAATGTTTGCAAATACTATTACAAGAGACTGAAAACCTGCTTCTTGTTTAATTGTATTCGTTTTAAAATGCTATTAATAACTTGTATTATAATTGCTTCAGAGATAGTTTTAAACGGTTTCAACAGATTCTGTTGAGGTAAGAAAGAATCAACACCTTGATACCCCTTGATAAGCGTGCCAAAAAACACGACATTTTAATTTAATGTTCTTATTAGCAAACAAACTGATGGGCGCAAGTGTTTGGGAATTAATCACAATATCGGATTTACCAAGAATTTGGTTATTACGGTATCGATACGTATTCGAGCCCAGATTATCCCATGACTCTTATTTTTTTTTTTGTTGAAAAAATATGTGCATGTACTACTGACGTATTTTTCACAAAATGTTTTGTTACGGTGTTTTAAACAAAATCTATAAAACGTTAGTAATGGTGGCCTGAGATAAAAGCAAATTGCCAAGGTATGGAGGGAATTGAATCACTTTTTTTTTAAAAGCCACGATGCTAGCAAGATAAAAAAAAGATAAACTAAAAGGGAGAGAAGATGAAAGAAGAAAGCATTTACAATGACTTCATTCACAACCCTTTCATGCCAATTTTTTTTTTCAAATATTGCGAGTTTGAACCACTATTGTTATTTAACTCTTTTCTTACCAACAATAATCTTTTTTTTTAATTTAGAGTTCTTTTAGTACATGATTAAATTTATAGGAAATGAACTCTTTGTTTTAAAGCATGTTTTGTTAATTATGGATCCCAAGAACTTTACTGCTAATGTGTTTGAGTGATAAGAAATCTATTTTTGTGTTCGTTGACTGTGAAGTTTTGGGGAAAATCTTGAAAATGGTTGGTAAGGAGAGAGTTAAAACGTTTTGATAAACCCTTGATGATTTTTTTTTCTCCCAAAAACATATTGGAGTCTAAATTTGGAAACGTCTTACAAGTGCGTCGTTTCAATGTTGCTCTAGCTGCCGATGACCTTCACCTAAGAACTGGCGTCGATTTCAAATGCTGATCGCGTGCAACAGTAGAAAAAAATTTTTTTTAAAAGAGGAAAGAAAGGGAGGAAAAAAACAAAGCTTGTGAATATTTTAGTCATTGACCGGAAAATTGGGAAACGCTTCCGTGGGTTTCTATTGACTTTTTGGTTATTTTAATGGGTGATGACTGAGAAATTGCCATGGGTGAAGTGGATTTTCCCCTTTTAATGACAGGGCAGCAACAGATTATTGCCTTTGATGAATGAATGGAATATCTCAGGTTGTTGTAAAATAAGTCATCACTTCAAACTTTATATATATATATATATATATATATATATATATATATATATATATATATATATATATATCAAATCTAAAACACCTAGACCTCAACCACCTTCATCAACAGCATACCACTAACACCATCAGCAGCACCAGCAGTAGCTCAATCGGCAACACCATCAGAGGCAAAAAAATACATCAACTTGTTTATCTTCTCAGCCTCCACCACCATCAACATAATATCACTTTCCCTCAACATCTATCCTTTTTTCTTTCTTTCTACTCTCCCCTCAAATCATTAATTATGATTCCCACTATGTCCACCGTGGTAGCGATGACCAGTGGTCATTCTCGTGTCCGTCCAATTCCATCAATCAGACCCTTTATATCTTTTACTCGACAAGCAACCCTCTTTCTCTTCTCTCATACACTTTATCTTATCTCTCTCTCTCTCTATCTATCTATCTCTCTATCTCTCTCTCTCTCTCTCTCTCTCTCTCTCTATCTATCTATCTTCTTCGTTTTCTTCTTCTTTTTCATCTACTACTACTACTACTACTACTACTACTACTACTACTACTACTACTACTACTACTACTACTACTACTATTACTACTACTACTACTACTATATACTACTACTACTATACTACTTACTGCTACTACTACTATACTATCTATCTATATATATTATCTATTTATCTATCTATTATCTATCTATCTACCTATCTACCTATCTCTAAGTCTTTTACTCACGCCCATCGTATCCATCACTCTCATTCTCATACCCTGAGAAACCCTTTCTAAAGAACCTTTTTTATGACCAGAGCATCAGGTTTTCAATTGACCCTTCCATTTTAGCGCTCTTGTCTTCTCTTCACTCTATCTATCTCTTTCCCTCTCCCTCTATTCCACTCTCTTTCACTCTCTTTCTCTATCTCTGTCTCTCTATTCTACTGCCTCTCTCTCTATCTCTCTCTCTTTCTCTCTCTCTCTCTCTCTGTCTCTCTCTCCCCCCTCTCTCTCTATCCTAGTGTTGCCTGGTCTCTCCCTACTCTCACCGGATTCATTCACACCCCCCACCCCCCATCCCCCTCACGCGCGCATTCTCAAAATGTATTCTCACACTCAAACACAGACACACAGACTTGCTCATACTCAAACTCCTCACGTTTTCACACTCCAACACAACACAAGCACACACGCACACATACAAACACACACACACACACATACAGTCAAACACACACACATACATACAAACACACATACTCAGTCACACATTCAAAAACACATTTTAACATTTTACACTCAAACAAACCAAAAAAAACAACCCCACAGATACACACACACACACACACAACCACACACACACACACACACACACACACACACACTCACACATACACATTCGGACACACACTCACTCACAATCTCTTATTATTATCATCATCGTTATCAGCACCTATCCAATCAAAACCAGTCATTGCCCGTCAAAAGCAGGACTTCAGGATCAAAAACCCGGACTCCGGCACTCGCTTTCGATGGCTTTCTTGAATTATTAATATAAACTGTCTCAATTCCACCATCTATTATCCCTAGCCTGATTGTGGACCCTTAGCAGTCTCCTACTGAACCTCTCAAAAAAGCTCAGGTCGCTCTGTAACAATCAGTATTTTATTCACAAAACTACCTTTCAACATCTGATCTAATCTCTCAAACAGCTCAGGTCGCTCTGTAACAATCCAGTATTTTATTACAATAATGACTACTTTCGCATAATCTAAACTCTAAACAGCTCAGGTCGCTCTGTAACAATCCAGTTTTTATTACAATAATGACTACCTTTCAGCATAATTCAACTCTCAAACAGCTCAGGGGCTCTGTAACAATCCCGTATTTTATTCACAAAAACTGACTACCTTTCAGCAATCTAATCTCTCAACAGCTCAGGTCGCTCTGTAACAATCCCGTATTTTATTCACAAAAAGACTACTTTAGCATAATCAATCTCTCAAACAGTCAGGTCGCTCTGTAACAATCCCGTATTTTATTCAAAAAAACTAACCTTTCAGCATAATCTAATCTCTCAAACAGCTAGGTCGCTCTAACAATCCAGATTTTATTCACAAAACTACCTTTTAGATAATCTAATCTCTCAAACAGCTCTACTAATTTAATTGATCATTTTTATAATATTCTCTCAAATAGCCCAGGTTGCCATATTCATAAAACGTTCTTAAAGCATTTCTCAAACAGCCCGCCCAGATCTCTATGTTTTATTCATAAAAGTAACTTTTAGTAGTCCTCAAACAACTCAACTGATTCTTGATCAATTTATTATATTAATAAAACTCTGCTACAGAACATCTCAAACAGCTCAGTTCGCTCTGTAACAATCCAGTATTTATTCACAAAAATGATACCCTTTAGCATTTTGATCTAATCCTCAAACAGTTTCTACCCTTTTATAATTTATCAATTTCGTTTTAATTGCCCCGGTCGCCATATTTATAAAACGTTCTTAAAGCATTTCTCAAACACCCAGATTCTATGTTTTTTTTTCATAAAAATAACTTTCAGGCGGTCATCAAAAGAACCTCTCAAACAGCTCAGGTCGCTCTGTAACAATCAGTATTTTATTTTTCAAAAACGACTACCCTTTTTGCATCTAATCTAATCTCTCAAACAGCCAGGGGGCCCCTGTAACAATCCAGTATTTATTACAAAAAGACTACCCCTTTTAATTTTTAAATAAAACAGTTTTTTCTTTTTTATCTACTATTATTACTATCATTTTATTTTTAAATCTTTCTTCAATTATTCCCCTATTATTTTTTATCTATTATCATCTATTTTAAAATTTCTTTTTTAATTTCAATTTTTAATCTTTCTTTTCCCTTCTTTTTTCTATCTAATCTATATCGTTTTAAAATTAAAATCCCCTCACTTTATAAAAAATCCCTTATCTTTCAAGTTGCAAGCATGGCGATATTCAGTCGTGCATTGTTTTCTCAAAAAGCTCTCATTGAGCACTTGAGATCGCTATCTAGCAATTCAGTATTTTATTCATAAACAGACGGGGTTTATCCTTCATTCATGCAATTTTTTTTTCAGACTTGCTGAAAAATGTCTTGAACCTTTCAACTACAAATCTTCTGACCTCAAAACTCTCCTTAAAAATCTAAAATTTACGTGGCGATTTAATGTCAAAATGCGAATTTCAGTAAGAGGAGAAATAAAAAATCTGACTCGGTTTATGGGGAAAAGACAAACATATTTATGATGATAATGGGATGGAAATGGTGATGATAATGATGATGATGATGATGATGATGATGATGATGATGATGATGATGAAGAGAACGTGGTGGCGATATTGATTAAACCAAGAGCTTTAAATAACATGTTGAAATATAATTTTTTAAAAACGATATCAAACATAAAATCTATTATAATTATTTTTTTTTTCAGGTTTTCAAGTGAAACCAGAAAAAAAAAAAAAAAAACCCGACAGCCAAAATCGATAAATATTGAGTTGAATACGCTGATATAAATAATCAAATCTATTTTGATTTATCGCCCTACGTCAAAGGTGGCTCTAATAAAACAGTTGGGGTACACAAAGAAATCCCCTAATATAATTTGGCCAGAAATTATTCCCTTTGAATATTAATAACTTAAAAGACCGGAACCCGAAACAAAAAAGTTTAAACCTGAGAAAAAATACTAAAAAAAAAAAAAAAGAAATCTGGGATTTAAAACTTTTCTTGGCAGGTTTTGGGGATCATTTAAATCTACACCGATTTTCTTTCAGGCCAAAGTGAAAAAGTGTTTTGCCAAATGAAGGGCAGGATGGACCTAAAATAACCCAAGTCTGCCCAACGTTGATATTGATATGATTTTTTTCATCCTGTTATTACTTTCATCGTGATAATTTTATTCTTCTCAAAGAAAATGAAGGTCAGGTTTATGTGTTTTGGGGAAGTTGGTCTGAAAATTATTTCACTCGGTTATAATAATAATAATAATAATAATAAAAATAATAATTAAAAATAATAATAATAATAATAAATAATAATAATATAATAACTTTTACCGCATTATTTAATTATTATTATTATTAAAATTTTTATTAATTTATTATTATAATTATTATTATTTTTTTATTATTATTATTATTATTATTATATTATATAATGCAGTAAAAGTCTTATTATTTGTCACAATTAGATATACATTTTGATGGTATGCATAGAACTGGCTTTTGACCCTCTCCTTCCACCTGAATCAAAATCGTCACATTTGTTACGACACAATAATATACATTTTTTTTCTTATTCAGATTTATTTGTACATTTCCCAAATTTGAAAATGATCTTTGTTTAAATTAATAAGAAATAAAATTGTTTTGTAGAGAGCTTTTGTTCGAGTTTAAAATATCAATTTTTCCGCTGGGTGAGCCTGCCTGCCATTTTTGGAGGAGAACACTGGACATCGTCGGTAACGAGATAGGGAACCATTTGAATGTCGTACTCTGGAAAGTACGAGTATTTACATGATTTGGTCAGAAAACTCGTCTGGTAAGCCTGCCATTTTTGGGAGAATACTGGAAATCAAACGGTAACGAGATAGGGGAAACCGCTGAATGTCGTACTCCGGCGGAAAGTACGAGTATTTACATGATTTGGTCAGAAAACTCGTTGGTAAGCCTGCCCTTTTTGGGAGGGAATATGGAAATCATCGGTAACGAGATAGGGGGCCAGCTAATGTCGTACTTGGAAAGTACGAGTATTTACATGATTGGTCAGAAAACTCGTTGGTAAGCCCGCCCTTTTTGGGAGAATACTGGAAACCGGTAACGAGATAGGGAACCAGCTGAATGTCGTACTCCCGGGGGAAAGTACGAGTATTTACATGATTTGGTAGAAAACTCGTCTGATAAGCCGGCCATTTTGGGAGAATACTGGAAATCATCGGTAAGAGATAGGGAAAGCTGAAGTCGTCTTCGGAAAGACGTATTTTAAAGATTTGGTCAGAAAACTCGTCCCTTTATCCTCGATCGAAGTAAACGATATCATACGGGATATTTATTTCTCAAACCCGAAGTCTTGCTAGTAGCAAAATGTATGTATGGCAGATTTTAGGATTCATATAAAATCAAGTCATTTTCGGTTTTATTTTAAAAATATATTTATTTATTTATCCATTTATTTACTGATTTATTTATATAATTCCTTTAAAAAAATTTTTTTTTTATTTTTTATTTTTTTTAAATTTTTATTTATTTATTTATTTTT
>NW_027625071.1:0-7451 GCF_034508935.2 Berghia stephanieae
TGTCTGAATTATATACGCAATAACATATCTAATTTTTTGAATCAAACATCAAGCGAACATATACTTGCCAAAAATCAGTTCCCCTTTGAAGCAGGAATCTAAAGTAAATCAACCAAAACAGAATATACAAAAATCAAGAGAAATTTAAATGAATGGAAAAGTGTACGTAAACTAGGAAATTTGATCAACAAAAATGAAGACATCAGAAAACGAAAGCAGCTGGCCACTAATGTATTCAACCAACTCCAAATTTATGGAATAGAAATACAACGATCATGAAATAAACGAATGTAGTTTTACGAGGCACTGATTATCCGATATTGACATATAATTGTGGAACCTGGGAAACTTCACAAAAAGAACTAGATAGTCTCGATTTAATAGCACCCAAAATATTACGTCGCTTAATTTGAATCTATTGGCCAAGACAATTACAAATACAGATCTCTATTGAAAAATCAGGGCCAACGCCATAGTACAATAATAAAAGAAAGCGATGGAGACTATTTGGTCACATTTTACGTCGAATAGATAACAACCCTGCCAAACTGCAATATTTCCTTCATGGCATCAAATATGTATGGAGACCACCAACATCAATAGTAACCATCCTGAACCAGGATCTCTCTGCATATCAGAAATTTCTCGATTCAGATGAGGCCGAATTAATCCTCCGAAGAACTCAGAAATTCTGCAGTGTCCTTCGTACTAAAGTCACAACAAAGATCTTGACAGCCTCAAACTCTGGCCCAGGTTGTGACCATGGAAACAATTAACAACATGGATGTAGAGAGCAGGTATACTTATCGACCATGACTGAATCACACAATTCTCAGCAAGCGTCATTCGGACTGCGAAGCTTACTACTACTACTACTCACTACTACACTACTACTACTACTACTACTACTACTACTACTACTACTACTACTAACTACTACTACTACTACTACTACTATTTAATTATTATTATTTATATATTATTATATTATTATTATTATTAATTATAATTGTGATAATGTGTAAACAGTCAAAACGAAGGCGACCCAATGTTGATTACGTCATCCTTGGATACCCATTGGATAACTATTTTTTGCGTCAAACCGGATGTTTTCTTTCACCAAACTTTTTATTCACGAACTAATCCAAGTTGTTTAATCGTTAATCGTATTCAATTTTGCCAATTTTGAGGATTTCTATCATGCAAAATACTTTAATAATATATTTCTATTCATCTGATTTAGCAATATAATCAACTATACTAATAAAGACGGACATACAAACAGACTCGCAGAATACAGCACGATTAAATTCGGCAACCTGTATTACACAGCTGTGCTCCCTTTCCCATCCCTATAATGTTTTTTTCTTTCCAAAAATATGGCAAAATCCAGTTTTATATGGTTTATAGACTATTTTGGCCAGACATCATGATAGTTGGGATCAAGATAGCTCAGTTGGTAGAGCATCGCTTCACACGCAAAGGAACGAGGTCATCCCGTGAAGTCAAGATTTTTTCCTAACCTCCCCAGTCCACCCAGCAGTAATTGGTAGATGGATCTGTTTATACCTGCCGGAAAGTACTTTGCGATAGACTATCAAACTATAAAAAGAGGATAAAGCAATGCTATTGTCCGATTTACGCTATAGAAACCGGATAAACTTCAGCTCCATGGACCGAATAGCTCTGAAGAAGTACTACATGTTGATGACAGAACGGAGACGGCATAACTATAAAATTGTATTAAAAGGCTTTGAATATCTTCACCATTACCATACATCAATCATCATTCATGATATATCATCAACCGTTACGATGCATATAGTGTCAAGCTATTGATGTTGCGTTAATAACCGCATGGTGACAATTAGAGCATTTTCTATCTGTAATTCTGTATCCTTGTTAAGACACTGCCCACAAAATGCCTGCTCATTCAATATTTGAGTCTATGTGTAAAAGCACCCGCGACTGTTCTATCTTGTTGTTAACCAAAAATTACTCTACACTGATGGACTGTTTTTTTTTGGTGACCCAATGTGCAGTTAATGTAGCTTTCTGAAACTGAAGCATGAGTTGGGTATTCCATATGAAATACTCATAATTCATATTTGAATTTAGTTGGGTCTTTAAAAGAAAGATAGAAAGGAGAGAGAGAGAGAGAAGAGAGAGAGAAGAGAAAGAAAGAGAGAGAGAGAGAGATAGAGAGAGAGAGAGACAGAGGTGGAATAATATTGATATGTCTGAAAAAGGATTGCGTTTGCATGCTTTAAATACAATTACACTGACAATAAGAATTTTCGCATGGACTGATGGGACAATTTTTTAGTTTGTCAACTAGATAACACCACGCTAACGTCTCATGCTTCAATCACCCATTAAAACACCCGCTACAATCCTACTATATTTTGTTTTATGTTTTAAATCGTTCCTTATGCTGACGAAATGTTTTCCCCGAAACGTTCAGTGTCTGTACTGTTCGCACCCAAAGCCATTTGTTAGCAAATGTAAATGGTCAACACATTATTAAAATTATTGATGGATATTGTATTCTCGTTGATATTTTCCTTGATAAGTAATGCTATATAGGGTAAAAAAAAAAGTTCTTAAAATGCACTTTTATAATAAATTGCGAAGTGGTTCTATAGCAAGTGTCCATTTATATGGATTTTTGTTACCTGCATAAACATTTCATGCTGTCAATCCCAATGTGTGCGGTTTTAGCCCAAATTCCCCTAATACGATGGATATGAATATAATATATGTATTAACGCAGTAATTTCCCTTGATCAATGTAGCTGTAATAAGGAAAAATTAAGGCCTTAAAGATAAACCTTAACCAGAATGGTTCTATGTCAGATAAGTTTTTAATGGTCTTCGTAAGCTGTATGCTAATTGTGATGCTTTCAACCCGAATCTGCACAATTTCAGCCTAATTCCCCCTACTAAAATAGCGACTCAACCACCTGAACACGCCACAATCACATTATCTCATTTGTTTGGAATGTTTCATTCATCTTGATTTATTAATGAATGGGAAACACGAAACGTCTAGAGTATCTGTCTTCGTCTGATAAACTGAAGGTCAAAATTCTATACTTATCGTTAGTTAACATGTAACGTTGACGGAGTATAATTAAGATCTAATAGGTTTAGAAACAGTCAGTGTTTGACCAAACAAAAATTAAAAATATAAGAAGAAATATATCCCCCGAAAAAACAATCTTATTCATTTTTTTCTTTTTTAAAATGTTTTTTAAAATGGCAGCGCTCGATAGCAAAACAGTTACACCTATGTGATTATTTCTTTTGATATTTATTAGTTGATTCATGCAACTTTTCACTCATTTACGGATTAAACGTTGGATGATTGTTCGTATTAATGAATGTTAAGTACTTCAAACTTTAACGTTTAACGTTCTTGCTTCATATCCTAGGAAAAAAAACGTTTGTATCAATGCTTATGTCTCAAGGGAATTGACTTGGCGGCGGCTATGTTTACTTCAGACACTAAATTGCACTGCAATGTTCATCTTATATGCAATTTCAGAATGTACAATGCTGCTCAAAAATTTTTCCTAGGGATGTCAACACAAGGAAAACAAAATGGTGTCAATTTTTCTTTTCCCGAGTCAATCTCTTCGACATAAGTCATCCCTATTTCCTTACCAACGGCAGCCGTATTATCCAACAATAAAAATAATAAAGAAGTTGAACGGAAAAAGGAAACGGGCAAAAGAGGAGGCTGAAAAATTTTTTTAAAAACGATCAAATCGACACCTCATACCCGAGCTATGTTTTTATCTCTATGTGCACATAGTCCTCGGAGTTTGGGGTTGTGACCATTTTTTTAAAACAAAAGTTAACAATTGTACGAACGATCCGTGATCAAATTTTTTTTTCCCGTTTCTAATCTATTCAAAACGTAGATGGAAAGCCTGCCTTTCACGTTAAAAGATGAACGGTTGGAAAAAATTGCTTTGTTTTTCATTTTGCGACAACCAATAAAATATTTTAAAAAATTGCGATTTGATCCCATTTTTTTCGGGGTGTAAATCGTTGACATTGCACTTTGTTTGGTAAAAAATGGACAACAATTACAATTTGGTGATAAAAATGGTTTTGATAACAAAATTGTAATCAAAAACAATTGTAATAAATAATTTCATCCCCCCTTCTTTGGGGGCCCGATTTTGTCAGTTTGGTATCAATTATATTGAAATAGAGAGATGGGAAAATTCCGATTTCTTTTTTTCCTGAGCGAAACTCTTATTTGTATAATTTAGTATCAAGAAAATAATAATAATATATACTTTATTCATCCAAAAGAAAAAGGGAAATTGTTTTACAGCGTGGATGCATAAAAATGATAAACCAAATTTGAGATCTAAGGCGACAATGTAACATATATATAAAAATTTTTAAATATATATAAATTATTTATATATATATATATAATTAATATAAATATTATATGCAAATGTCAACTTGTAAAATATAAACCAAGAACCAATTGCAACACCTTTATATATTAATTAATAAATTGGATGGGTCATACCTCTGGCCTTTGGCCGAATTGTGAGTGTTTTTAAAAAAAAGAAAATTAATTTTTAATGTTTGATCACAGTGGGCCCCTTAAAAATTTTGAACACCCCTGTGGGAAAAAAGAATTAAAGGGGAATTGTTTCTTTGTTTTTATAAAGTAGGCGATGGCCCCGCCTGGGGAACTTAATTTTTATTTTGTACATCACAAACTTTGAATAATTTTTTTTTGGTTTAATTACTAAGAACATAAAATTGCTTTTTAGAAATTTGTGGTTTTTATTTTTTAAAAAAAAAATTTTTTTTCCTGGGGGAAGCCTGCCATTTTGGGGAAAAACGGAAAAATTTTCGAAATGTTTTAAAAGCTAAAAAACTAAAAGTATTAAATATAGTTCTGAGGAAAATTTTAAAGTCACATTGGGTGGGAAAACAGCTTGAAAAAAAAAACCTTTTGGGTTTTTTTTCAGAAAAATCCGTTTTAAAACCCCAAAAGTTTTACGAAAAAAAATTTTTTTTTTTTAAAAAATTTTTTTCTTCATTTTAAACTTTTAAAAAATTTTTTTTTTTAAAATTTTTCGGCCGATTTTTTTTGATTTTTTTATCATTTTTATCTGAATTACACGAGATTTATGATTTTACTTTGGGTTTTTTTAATTGTAACTAGAACATAAATTTTTGGGTTTTTTTTCTTTTTCAAAACCCTCCTGGGTAATAAATTCTTTGAGCTGGTTTTTTTGACAAAACCGGTTCCCGTTTACCATCTTCTAATGCTTCAGCGAAACTCAATGCATGTTTTACAGCGTTGACAAGTTAGATTTTGGGGCCATTAAACGTTGAAGGGTAAAGATGCATAATAGCTAAACTCTAAGAGTAAAAAGTATAATTGTGAGAAAGCAATTTTTTTTTAATTTATCGGTCGATTTTCTTGATTTTTATATCATTTTTCACATCTCACTGACACGAACACGCGTATGTACTCGTTTGATTCAAAAGAGTTTAAAATAGAAATTTCATTTTTAGATTGCGAGTCCAACCTTAATAATTAATTAATGAGCGTTGAGTCAGCGACGCAGCCATTACATAAAACCCTCGTGGTTCAAGCTGCAGGCCTTTATGTGTTACAGAATGACTCGTCACTATCGGTCAACCGTGTCCTTTCAAGGTGTACCGCCCTTATGAAAGCTCTCAATAATATGCAGAATCGATAATACCGAGATCTCGTTCATGGGGTCGAGATGAGATTTTAAAACTCTACATCCGGGTAAGTTGCTTCTCCAATTTCGTCGATGGGTACGATTTCGTTAAGAGTCTAATGTTTATATTCCACCTAACCCAAAAATTGATAATCCAAACGAATTAATACATGATCATGTATCGTCATCACTACTACACCACCCGGACAGTCCATTACATTTCCAATTTGTGACCCTATTCTCCAATTTTATTGGTGTTTACTATCAAAAGATAGTTATCAATAAGAAAAAAACGAGTTTGTTTTTTAGATGCGAAATGCAGACACTTTTCTAAAAGAAATTAATGTTGTAAGCGATCGAACGCTTTAGAAAGATTCTCTCCGGTCTTCTAAAAAATTAAGTAGAATAGTTTGGCAGCCATAATTTTAATTCTAAAGTCACTAAAATATTTATCAAATAATGTATTAAAATTGTTATTGAGTTGGTCTGATGATATTATTTTTTCAAATAGTATTGATATATCGTGGAAATTAACACTAAGCGAGTCGTTCTTCTTTTTTATAAAGTGTTTTACTTGAGCCAGTTCCAATTTGATTGTTGGGAGTTATACAAAATTTATGAAGTATTAATGATCTGTGTAAAACAATCCGATTAACTCATTTTCTTTGTTGTTCTAATTTTGACTTCAGAAATTCACAGTCTTGTGTTTTTATAACAAAGTGATGGCGTCTTGCAAAGTGTTTTTGTTATTGAAAAAAAATCAATTATGAAAATATTAAAAAGTAATGGGTCTAAATCGATCCTTATTGTGATCTCTCTTATTTATATTTCCAATTGCTGAAATAGTTCTAACATTTTATTTGCTGTTTACAGTTCAAAAGATAGCTCTCATTGAGAAAAACTGAGTTTTATCAGACGCCAAATGCAGACAATTTTTCTAAGATTAATTTATTTGGTAAGCAATCGAAGGTTTTCTAAAGGTCCAGGAAATAGCATTATTATCTAACTTATTGACTTGCACCGATCAAATATTATGTTTGTGATGTTGCATGCTGTGTTACTCTCTCTGTTCCGGTCGACAAAGTCGGTGATTGACTAATTGTTATATTTCGACCTAATATTCTGTGTATCAATTTATTCATTACAAAGATCAGGTCGTTACGGTAATGTTGGCTTAATACACAGTATAACACATTATCCATGTACACGTTAAAAGCTATCATTAAGATAAAAAATTGTCCTAATGTATGCGTCACATAACAGCCTTGGCAATTCACCTTCGGGCTATCACTGGGAATCGAGAAAAAGATTACGGCAGGAACGATGGTGATGAACATAAATCCAGAGGTCCATGCAGCAAATCTGAAAAGTTTGAATGTTGTCTTTGTGCGACTTTTTAAGATGACCGATTTTCGTCCTCTATTTCTTTCTGCCACTAACCAAGCCACGTTGAATGAAGCAATACACACAAGGCATATAATTAGGTAAAGTAACGTTGGGTATAATCGTCCCGGTCATTAAAAAAAACAAATTTAACAATCAAACCAAGGTTGGTAACAAAAAATGGCCATTAGAACAAGGTATGACAAGGTGTAAGCCTTGGTGTTAAACGTCACAAAAAACGGGTAAAAGGAATGAACAAATCGTAGTATAGCCAGATAAGCAAGAAGTCCACTTGATAATCCAATCCAAATCTCCGTAAGCAAATAATCGTTAAAT
>NW_027625072.1:0-7447 GCF_034508935.2 Berghia stephanieae
AGGAAAAGGGGGAATGTGTTTTTTTAGGGGAAGGGTAAAGTGGGGATGGGATGGTGTTTAGGGGAGGGAAAGGGAGGATGTGATGGTGTTGTAGGAAGGTGAAAGTGAAGATGGTTTAGGTGTTTGGGGAATGGTGAAAGTGGAGGGAGGGGTGATGTGGGGGAATGGTTGAAAGTGGAGATGGTGATGTAGGGAATGGTGAAGTGGAGGATGGTGATGGTGTTTAGGGAATGGTGAAAGTGGGGGGATGGTTAGGGTGTTGTTGGGGGAATGGTAAAGTGGAGGAGGGGTATGGGGTTGGGGGGGAAGGGTTTGAAAGGGGAAGGTGGTGATGGTGTTGTAGGGGAAGGGTGAAAGTGGAGGATGGTGTGGTGTTGCAGGAAATGGTGAAAGTGGAGATGGTGATGGTGTTATAGGGAATGGTGAAAGTGAAGATGGTGAGGTGTTTGTAGGGAATGGTGAAAGGGGAGATTGTATGGTGTTGTGGAATTTGAAAGTGAAGATGGTGAATGTTTTAGGGAATGGGAAAGTGAAGATTTGGTGGTGTTGTAGGGAATGGTAAAGAGGGGTTTGTAAGGTAAAGTATGGGAATGGTGAAAGTGGGATGGTTGAGAATTTGATGTGGACCAGAGGATGGAGTTGTGAAGGAAGTGGGCAAGAGAGAATTGGAGGTGAAGGGAATGGGAAATTATGGATGATTTGAGGGACAGGTGAAATTTTCAGGATGGAAATAGTTGTAAGGGAATTTACCCGTGAGTTTTGTGTTAAATCGGGAAGGATAATTGCAGGATGTAGAATGTTAGTAATTGAATTTAATGAGTAGGAATTGTGTTTTGGAATGTGCAGTAGGATGTTATCGTGTTTGTTTAATGTTGAAAGTGGGGCTGGTGTTTGTGTTGTAGGGAATGGTAAAAGTGGGAGGTATGGTTTTTGTAGGGAATGGTGAAAGTGAGGTGTGAAGGGTTGTGGAGTGAATTAGTGCTTTGTTGATAGTTTTTCTGGAATTTCCCATGTTCTTTTTTGCAATTAAATACTTTGTCCATTACCCTTTCTTAATTTCATTTTTAAACCTTGCCATATCCCTATTCTTTTTACTTATAATACGTTCCATTCCCTATTCTCAGTATCCATATAATACTTTTCCTTTTATCCCCTACTTCATTTCATTATAATACGTTCCATTATCCCAGTCGTGCATTCCCCAAAAATTGTTCCATTATCCTATTCTCATTATCATTTAATACTGCCATATCCCTATTCTTCATTACCCATTATAATACTTTCCATTATCCCTATTCTTCTATTATCATATAAACTTTCCATTACCCTATTTTCATTATCTTTATAAAATTTTTCCATTCCCTATTTTTCTTTACCCTATAATACTTTTCCATTTCCCTATTCTTCCATTACATTAAATACTTTTCCATTATCCCTATTTTCATTACCCTTATAATACTTTCCTTTATCCCATCCCATTATCTTTAAAACTTTCCAGTCCCATTCCAACCCTTAAATACTTTTCCATTATCCCTATTTTTCATTTATCATTACCCATTCTTCATTACCTTTTTAAAACTTTTCCATTTCCCTACTTCATTATCATATAAAACTTTTCCATTACCCTTTTCGCATTATCATTTAATTACTTTTCCATTATCCCTATTCTTTTTTATTTTTTAAAAATATTTTTCCATATCCCTTTTTCTTCATTTCATTATAATATTTTTCCTTACCCTTTTTTCATTATCTTTAAATACTTTCCTTATCCCATTTTCATTATCATTAAAATCCTTTTCCATTATCCCACCCTTCATTATCATTTAAACTTTCCAATCCCTATTCTTCATACAAAACACTTTTCCATTTCCCTACCTTCATTACATTAAAATTTTTTTCCATTATCCCATTCTTCTTATCGTATAATACTTTTCCATTACCCCTTCCTTCAACCTCCCCACAACTTCCTTAATTATCCATCTCATCACATCCTTTACCCCCACCAATCAAAAATATAATTTCACCCCTTTTTAAACCACCCCCCCCACCATAATTCAAAACACAATCCTGAACATGAAAAATCCCGAAAAACCCCCCCTTCCCCCTTTTTAAAACGCAAACCCCCCCAATAGGGGCCCCCCCCAAACCCCCCACCCGGGCCACTTCTAAACCCCCCAAAAAAAACCCCCTCATCCAGTCGTAGTTCCCCAAACAACACCTCATTTCCCCCTTGCGAACCAAACCCAACCTCCTTTCCAAAAGGCTGTTTTTACCAACACCTCATTTCCTCATGTCGTGATTTACCAAACAACACCTCATTCTCATTGTCGTGATTTACCAAACAACACTCCCATTCTCATTGTCGTAATTTACCAAAGCAACACTCTCATTCCATTGTCGTAGTACCAAAGAAAACCTCATTCATGAGTTACCAAGCAACACTCTCCCTTCTGTTTTTGTTTTTGTTTGTTTTTAAGGATTTTAAAGGCGCTTGCAACACATTTAGTTTTATCAGCGCCAGTAAAAAAGGAAGAAAATGGGATAGTAAAAAGTTCTAGAATTACAATTAAAGCACCCCCAGAGAAAGTAAGACAAGAGGGGGGAACAAATAGGGATCAGATGTAGATTCCAAGAGCATACCACCAATGGGACTTAGTTTGAATCACCTATGCTCATCCGGACACAAGCACAAAATTCCAACAAAGAGGAATACACTCAAATGCTTACATTATACATTAAAAATAACCAATATAATAATACATAACAGAGAGATGAATTTTCAAGGAAAAAAATATCATCTCCCAAAACAAAACTATGCATTTGACTGTTTCCCTCTCAGCCAGGACTCCGACGAGGCCCGGAAAAAACCAAGTAATCTCATTCCAAGACAAGACAGAAAGCTTGTTGGATAAGATATAAGGGGATAGAAGACACATATGTACCTCCCTGCCCGCTATGGGAGGTCAGGATCCCCACCCATACACTCTCATTCTCATGGTCGTTGAGTTACCAAAGCAACACTCTCATTCTCCATTGTCGTGAGTTACCAAAGCAACACTCTCATTCTCATTGTCGTGAGTTACCAAAGCAACACTCTCATTTCTCATGGTCGTTGAGTTACCAAAGCAACACTCTCATTCTCATTGTCGTGAGTTACCAAAGCAACTCTCTCATTCTCATCGTCGTTGAGTTACCAAAGCAACACTCTCATTCTCATTGTCGTGAGTTACCAAAGCAACACTTTCATTCTCATTGTCGTGAGTTACCAAAGCAACACTCTCATTCTCATTGTCGTGAGTTACCAAAGCAACACTCTCATTCTCATTGTCGTGAGTTACCAAAGCAACACTCTATTCTCATTGTCGTGAGTTACCAAAGCAACACTCTCATTCATCATTGTCGTGAGTTTACCAAAGCAACACTCTCATTCTCATTGTGAGTTACCATGGATTTTACCTTCACTTTTTCTTTATGCAATTAGATTCAATAGTCTGATGTTACGTCGCCCAGCAACAGCGGCCATCGTGATTCTAAACAAAGAAAAAAACGGTATTTTTTATTCTTCATGCTGGCTAGAACTTTTCATCTTGTGATCAGAAAGTGTAAAAGTCAAAACAATCAGATTTATAATGGGTTTTTTCCCAACTCTGGATACGCTTTTATGGCTCGTCGGAGAAATATTTTATAAGGGGGTCCGCCATTGTTTCCGATAGTTTAGAGCCAGTTACTAAGTTACTTGCGTCTTTACGAGGGAAGTGACGTCATGACTAGTTGAAACGTTTAATTGGACGCAGTGACATTTGGTTATACGGCATAATGCTTTATGTTTTAATTTTTTAAGGGGTTTTACGGCGCTTGCAAACACTTTTAGGTCATATCAGCGCCAGTAAAAAGGAAGAAAATGGGATAGTAAAATGTTATAGAATTAAAATTAAAAAACCCAAGAAAATGTAAGAAAAAGGGGGAATTGGTTCAAATGGGGAACAGATGTAGATTCCAAAGCATACAATCAAAGTACTTAGTTTGAGATCACCTAAAAAGTCTCATCCGGGACACAAGCACAGTAGGTCCCCCTTAAGAAGAGGTCACACTCAAATGTTTTAACAAACCCATATATAATATAAACAAAACACAATACAATCCATAACAGAGGGGTGATTTACAAGGAGAAAAATCTAATTTCCCAAAGCTACCCATGCATTTGACTGTTTCCCTCTCAGCCAGGACCAGACAAACCCCAAGTAATCTCATTCCAAGACAAAAACAAAAAGAAATTTGGAAAACAAATATAGGGGGATAGAAGACGCAGCAAGTACCTCCCTGTCCATTATGGCAGGTCAGGAACCCCACCCAGTAAACGACATCAAATTACCGCTCCCGACAATACCAAAAAAGGGGTTTTGCACTGTTTTTTTCCCTTGATCTCATTTCTCAGTGGTCTCATCTGGTTCTGGCCATGGACTTTTATCTAGTTCTTTGATAACCCTGCAATAACTTTTAGGTCATTTCACCAGAAAAAAAGATGAGGGGAAAGGAAAAAGAAAAATGTAGATTTATAAAAAAAATCACCCAAGAAAAGGAAGATGGATAGTAAAAAGAAAAAGATAGATTTAAAATTAAAAGCACCCAAGAAAAGGTAAGACAAAGGAGATGTTTGTTTTTAGGTGTTTAAACGGCGCTTTCGCCCACTATTTAGGTCATTTAAGCGCCCGTTTCTGTCTTTTTTTTTATATCAGCCTTGAGGGGCCATAGCTGCTCAATCGTCTTAATACTGTTGTAATAAAATCATAACGGGTTACATGTTTATTTAAAAAATATCTATTTACAATTTGTCTTTTTTTTGTTTTTTAAGGGTTTTACAGCGCTTGCAAACACATTAAGGTCATACAGCGCCAGTAAAAAGGAAGAAAATGGATAGTAAAAAGTTCTAGAATTCCCAATTAAAGCACAAAAGAAAAGGTGAGACAAAGGGGAATTGGTTCAAATAGGAAACGGATGTAGATTCCAAGAGCACACTATCAAAGTACTTAATTTAAAGATCACCTAAAAGTCTCATCCAGACACAAGCACGGGTCCCAACCCAGGGGGAATACACTAAATGTTTACAAATCAAATAATTTAATATGTAAACAAAACATAATACAATAAAAAATAAAAGGGGATGATTTACAAGGAAAAAAATATAATCTCCCAAAATCCCCATACATTCGACTGTTTCCCTCCAGCCAAGGAACCCCGGGCCCCGGGGTTCTGGACAAAACTACGTAATCTCATTCCAAGACAAATGACAGGAAACAATTGGAAAAGGGGTAGAGGGGGATAGAAGACACAGCATGTACCTCCCCGCCCAACTATGGGAGGTCAGGATCCCCACCCAGTATTTACAATTTCTGCAGTTCACATTCCCGCCGATACTTTCCAAGACAAAGGAGACTAGATAGGAAGCTAGTAGATTTCAAGAGGAGACTATCCAATGTGCTTAGTCAAACCCCATCCCTACACAAGCACGTGATCCACTGGGACAGAGGGATACAGGCAAATTCTTACATAATTCAAAGCTATGATACTTCATAACAGTGAATGATTTACATAAATTCTTAAAGGATAGTGCCTCCGCTCCACTCCACTATTTTTGTGTCACAGAGGCCTCAAGACGAAGGCTTAGGGAAATTCAAAGTCTCTCACTCACATGGTGGGCCCGATACCTTCACTGTCACACAAATATCATATCCCAAAAGATTTTTCTCCCACAGAGACTTGAGCAAGAACAAAGTCCCCTGAATGTGGGGCACTTTTGGGTCGTCGTGATGGGGTTTTTTGGCGCTTGCAACAGTTACAGGTCATTTCAAAAGCCGGTAAGAAATAAAAAAGATGGGGAAAAATTGCAGATATGAGGTTAAAAGTACCGAAGAAAAGATACGACAGGGGATTGGTTCAAATAGGGAACAGAAATTCCATGAGCAGTTTATCAATGTACCTATTTTGACATGAACATAAAGTAACATCAAACCCCAAGCAAAGAATACCACTAAGGATATACTCCACTGTTTACTGTTTAACTGACAGTGACACAGACTAAGACCCTACCAGCAGCCCCAACCAACACCCAGCATCTCCATGCAACGTCAAAGGTCAGAATCACCCCACACGAGGCCATAACAACTAAGGGATAGAAGACCCTAACCCGAAAGCCCAACCAACACCCAACAATGTTAAAGGTCATGAATCACTTCCACACGAGGCAGTAAAAAAACAATTGAATGTTAAATATTTTATTTCATTCACCACAAACTTTGGGGGCAATCCATGAGTGACTAAGCCAGGTAAAAAAATTCCATCTTATTGTCAATGCTCGTTTATGCAATCATAAGTCATTTGATGGATTATTATATATATTATATATACAGAGTTAAAAAAAAGTCGGAGCAATTTCCATCAAAGAGAACGAAGAGTCACACTGGGCTGTTCACAAATCATCCCATCCCATTCACCATACACCTTGTATCCAAAACCCCATAAGGTTCCAAATTCCACAAGTTAAAACTTTGTTGTACAATGACATCCCCTCCCCCACCACCAAACGTACAACACAACAAGCCAATCATTCATTCACTCAAATAATAATAAGCAAAATAAAACTTCTCGTAAAGAGAACAAAAATAAGGTCTACTTGTGCCCCCTTTTTTTTATACCCTTTCCCAAAAAGGATTCTGAAGCATCCCCGCATTTCCCCCCCTTTTAAAAACCGTCTCGATTTTCCCCAAAAAACTCTTCTGTTCTACCCTTTTTCCCCCTCTTATTTTTGGGCCTCAGAAACCCCCTCCGTTTTATCCCCCCCCCCCCCCCCCCCCCCCCCCCCCCCCCGTATGTTTTTCCCCCACAACAACCCCTCTGTTCTACGGAAACCCCTTTAAAGGGTTTGGCCTCGGAAGACCTCCTCTGTTGAATGAGATCAAATTTGCCTCTAAAATTATCTGTGTGGGTAACAAAATCAAAGTGACATGACGTGACGGACAGGTGAAAAGTCAAAATAAAAAATTAATTTAAAAAAATTAAACACTCCCAAAAAGTGGATAAATTGAAAATAATGAATATTCATGAGGGCCCCTTAGTGATAACTGAACATGGTGGGGGAATTTCCGGGGTTTTAGACTTTTTTTTAAAATCCAATGTAGAAAAGAGGGTGCTTAAAATTCAGATTTGATGGTAACAACCAAAAATTAAACTTTTTACAGTGAAAGCAGAGAGATGTTTTCAAGAGGCAAAAAATCTCTCCCAAAATTAAAAAAATCTTTTCGTTTCCTTTCCGCTAGGGGGATAAAACCAAGTAATCCCAAAACAAAGACGGAAAGCATGGGAAAAATATAGGATAGAAGCACAGCAAGTGTACCTCCTGCCTAGGGGGTAAGGAACTCCAACCCGTCACTGAATACCCCCACCCCCCCCA
>NW_027625073.1:0-7446 GCF_034508935.2 Berghia stephanieae
CCCCTCCTCCGCCCTCCTCCTCCTCCCCCCTCCTCCCCCCTCCCCCTCCCTCCCCCCCCCCCCCCTCCTCCCCCTCCGCCGCCCCTTCCCCTCCTCCTTTCCCCCCCTCCCCCCTCCCTCCCCCCCCCCCCCCCTCCCCTCCCCCCTCCCCCCCCCCTCCCCTCCTCATCCTCCTTTTCCCCTCCTCCCCTCCCCCGGGGCCTCCTTCCGGACTTTTCCGCCCCTTTGCCCCCCCTCCCCCCACCCTTCCCCCCCACCCGCCTTCCCCTTTCCCCCCCCCCCCCCCCTCCCCCCCCTCCCCTTCCCCCTCCCCCCCCCCCTCCTCCCTCCTCCCCTCCTCCTTCCCCTCCTCCTCCGCCCCACCTCCCCCCTCTCCCCCTTCCCCCTCCGCCCGCTCTCCCTCCTCCCCCCCCCCTCCTTCCTGCCCCCCTCCCCCCCCTCCGCCTCCCCCCCCCCCCCCCCCCCCACCACCCCCCCCCCGCCTCCCCCCCTCCTCCCCCCCCTCCCCCCCCCCCCCCCCCCTCCTTTCCCCCCCCCCCCTCCCCCCTTTTCCCCCACTTCCCCCCCCCTCCCCCCCCTCCCTCCTCCGCCCCTCCCCTCCCCCCCTCCGCCCCCGCCTCCCTCCCCCCCCCCCGGCCGCCCCCCCCCTCCTCCGCCTCCCTCCTCCCCCCTCCCCCGCCCCCCCCGCCCCCCCGCCCCCCCCCCCCCCCCCCAAACCAGCTTCCCCCCCGGGTTTCCCCCCACCCCAACCACCCCCCCCCAACAACATCCTTTTCCCCTGACTTAACCCAACCCCTCAAAAACCCGACCGGGGGTGGGCTTTTAAACCCCCCCAACAAATTTGCAGCCGGGGCACCACCCAAAAACCACAGGAACACCCCCCCAAAAGGGTTTTCTGTTGTTCCCGCCCCCAAAAAGCCCCCCCCCCCCCCCCCGGCCCCTTAAAAGGGGGGACCCCCCTTAAAAAATAAATTTCAAAACATTCGAATTTATAAATTTAAAACGCCCGACCCCGGTAAACTCATCCCCCAATCCACCCAATCTTTATAAAATTTAAAAAACCAATAAATCCAAAAATTTAAAAAACTCTCCCCAATCTCAAAAAGGATCTAAATTTCAAATCAACGGGTTTTAAATTTTCTAAATTTTTCCCAAGCTCGGCGCGATTTTGAGAAAATTGGAAAAAAGGCCTATTCAAAATTTCTCTCCCCGATTTCCGGGTTGAAAAATAAATACCTGGCCTTAACAGCAATGAAAAAGTAAGAAAATTTCTTTTATACCCAAAACACCAATTAAATCGTTTAAAAATCATAAATTTTTAAGTTTCTCTCTCACGGAATCAAATGGGGGTCAACTTCAAATAAACCCAACAGAAAAACGTCAACGACTAGGGGGAATAGTGGTAAAAATCAGCATTTTTTCTTAAAGAAAAATTTACCATGTTTAGCACCCCAATTGTCCATCTCGGTTCGATCCCTTTCCCGATCCCCGGCTGACACGACTTTTGGGAATAAACATTTTTGTTTTGTGTATACATATGCATGTGTGTGTGGGTGTGTGTGTGTGGTTGTTTGTGGAAAATGTTTTAAAAATTTATGTTATGGAAAATCGCCCCAATAAATAAAAGGAGAGATGTGGAAGAGAATTTAAGAGGGACCACACACACACACACACACACACCCACACACAAGAAAAGAGAGAAAGAGTTGAAGTCTGTGTATGTGTATGAGAGAGAGGGACGGGGAGAGCCCACAGGGAAAGAGAGTGAGAAGAAGAAAGAAGAGAGAAGATAATATAGAAAGAGGGAAAAGAAGAGGGGGGGGGGGGAGGGGAGAAGAGAGAGAGAAAAGAGAGAGAGAAAAGGGGAGAGAGAGAGGGGGAAATAGGAGAGGGAGAGAGAAAATATTCGTTTACTTTTTTTTCAAATTCACCAAAACATTTTTGGGAAATTAACAAAAAAAATAATTTCTACAAGTGAAAAGGGAATAAGAAACCAAATTTACAAAAAATAAAAAAAAAAATTTTACACTTGGCCTTTTTCTTTTTTTTTTTTTACATAACAAATATGTTTAACTTTTCTGCATCTTGTGTGATGGTCTATGCCCAATATTGTATTGTTAAAAAATGGTGACCAGAAAATTCCCCCTTTTTTTGGGGACAAAAAAGGGATGTATTTTTAATTATTATTTTATTATTATTATTATCCCATAAAAGATGAAATCATTTTTAAACAATGCCACTACCAAAACATCTCTTTCCCGTCTGTAGTGTTTAAATTCATCCTGTTTGTTGATGGGGGGAAAAACCTGAAACGTTCATTTTCCTAATGTGTTCGAAAAACCCAATTAAAAGTTTAACATTAAAAATTTCAAAATTGCCATTTTTATTATACCCATAGATTTAATTATAATTTTTTTCTTGTTTTACACTTATAAAACCCGGGGTCTGTTTTTATGTACGTACACAAACCTTTTTACTCTCTGTTTTTTTTTTTTTTTTTTAAAGGGGTTTTTAAACGGCGTTTTGAAAACACATTGGGGTCCCATATCAGCGCCAGAAAAAAAAGAAGAAAAAGGGATGTAAAAATTTTCTAAAATTTAACAATTAAAGCACCCAAAAAAAAAGTAAAAAACCAAAGGGGGGAATAGGAACAAATAGGGATCAGATGTAGATTTCCAAAGCATACCACCAAGAAACTTAAAGAGAAAATTTACAAGAAAAAAAAATATCATCTCCCAAAACAAAAAACTAATCTTTTGACGTTCCCCCCCCAACAAGGACCGGGGAAAAAAACCCAAAGTAATCTCATTCCAAGAAAAAGGGACAGAAAGCATGTTGAAAACAGAAATAAGGGGATAGAAGACACAGAAAATGTCCCCTCCCTGCCCGCTTTTTCAAAGTCAAAGACTTTAAAAAAAATTTCCCTTTTATGTGAGCTGCCCCAAACAAGTTCCCGACTACATTCAAAAGGGACCTTAGGGCAAAATTTTTTCCATTTTTTAACTCACTCAAACCCCAACACCGGGGCTGTAATAGTTCGAATATGACGGGAACTCAGGGCTTTTTTTATCGTTTTTTGCCATCCGCCTTTTTTGAGTAATGCTCACTGAACTGTTTTTAACCCGACTATAAAAAAGTTCAAGGATACACACAGTTTTTTTGTGTTTTGGCCTTTTTACTTCCGGGTGGCAAAGTTTGAGCTTCTTACCAAGGGGCAATACAAACTATTATTCCGGTTTTTTCCAGGGTTTTCTTTTACCCCCCTGAAAATTTATTCTTTTAAAAAGGGCAAATTATAGGGGGATAACAAAGCTAATAATTCCCTTTCTTTTTTACATGTTTTAAAGGGAGTTGAATCACTATCTAAGCACATGCTCTTTTCAATACATTTTTTCCAAAATTTGAAAAGAAACAAAAAACTCTAGGATTGATTGAATTTTAAATCCCTTGCTCGGGGCAGACTTTAAACGTTTGTCTCTGACCAATTTTTCTGAAAATACAACATTTCGTCGGGAGGATGCAACTTTTTGTGGGGAAATTTGGGAAAACCCTTTGATTTGGAAGTTTTTTTTTTGTTTTTTAATAGTTTTTAAAGGGACTTGCAAAAACCCTTTTAAAATCATATCAGCGCCATAAAAAGGTAGAAAAAAGGAAAAAGTAAGAAAAATTCTAAATGGGCAATTAAAGGGACTTCCCCCTAAAAAGAAAAACCCAAAAGGGGAATTGGTCCAAATAGGGAACAGACTAGATTCCAAGACACATTAAAACAAAGTTCTTAGTTTGAGATTTACATAAAGTCTCCCTCCTACACAGAGAGAATTTAAAAAAAGAAAAAAAAAGATCCTCCCAAAACCCCAACTATACATTTTTACTGTTTTTCCCCCCCCGCAAGGGTATCTGGCCAGGGCCAGGACAAAAACCAAGGGAGTCTTAAATTTTTAAGATTAAAATCAGAAAAACATGTTGGAAAAAAAATACAGGGGATATAAGACACCCAATAACCCCCTTCCCACATTGGGGTCGGGAAACCCCACCCAGGGATCCTTGAAAAACGCTTTGAAATAAATTTTGGGGGCTATTGCAAAATGTTTAAAACCCCATATTAAAATATATATATACAATTTAAAACACCCAAAGAAAGGAAAACAAAGGGAAAATGGGAAAAAAATAGGGGTCAGGGTGCCCGAATTCCCCCCAAAAAAAACCCTCAATGTACCTTTGTTTGAGACACCTAAAAAAACTCATCCGACACAAGCCCAAAATCCAACAAAGAGGGAAAACCCCCAAATGCCCTTTCATTATACATTAAAAATAACAAAAATAAAAATACATAACAAGAGATTATTTACCAAAAGGAAAAAAAAATCAACTCCCATAACAAAAACAAACAATTGACTTTTTTCCCCCCCGCCAAAAACTCCCACCCGGGTAAGGGCAAAACCAAGTAATCTCACTCCAAGACAACGCCCGAAAACAAATGGAAAAAAGGTATGGGGGGATAGAAGACCCAGCATGTACCTTCCCCGGGCCCACTAGGGAGGTCAGGACCCCACCCCCCGCTCCCCCTAATAGGAAAAACACCAAATGCTTACATTATACTTTTAAAAAAAATAAAATAACAATACATAACCCAAAAGATGTTTTTCCCCCAAAAACCAAAAAATCATCTCCCAAAAAAAATACATGCATTTGACCGTTTCCCTCCCCCCCGAGCACTAACAAAAACCCGGCCAAGGGGGGAAAACTAAATAATCCCATTCCAACAAAGACAGAAAGCAAATTGGGAAAAAAGATAAAAAGGGGTATGGGAAAACAAAAGTAATGCCACCTTGCCCACTATGGGAGGTCAGGGGAAACCCCCCCCATGGGTGCCCGGGGGAAGAAGTTCTGAAACCTGAAACTAAAATCTCGACACTTGTCAAACCTGAAAATGTTCCTCAGAAAATGCGGCCTAAACTTTACTCTTATTTTATCACCGGTTTTATGCTATTGGGTTTATTTTACTCAAAACACTGAAACCGGAGGTATTTGACTTCGAGATATCGCGAAACCGGAATTCCGGCATGAACCGGAAAACTGGCACCCATGAACCCACCCCAGGAGCCAATGTGAGACAAAAGGAGAAATGTTCAAACAGACAGAAGTAGATCCAATATCCAGAACATGTTTGTTTTGTTTTCTTTTAGTTTGTTTATTTTTAATTTACAATTGAAAAATCACACAAGTATGACAAAGGGGAACGGTTCAAATAGATGTAGATTCCAACAGCACACTAATCAGTGTACTTTGAGATCAATTAAATGTCTAATCCAGACCCAAGAACGAATCCCACTAAGAAAATACAATCAAATGTTCTCTCTCAGCCAAATACCAGAACAAAATTAAGTAGCCCCGTTCTCAGACAAAGACAGAAAGCAACTCAGAAAAACAGATAAAGGAGACACAGCAAGTGACCTCCTGCCCACCATGGGAGGTCAAAAGACCTCACACAGTGGGAGGTCCAAAACCCCCACCCAGAAATTATAGGAATTAAAAGGTACAGATGGATAAAGGTAGATAATGCTTCAAACATTTTTGTTCTTCTCGTACAACCATTTATTCCAAAATCAAATTTTTAATCTAAATAATACAAGTTATATTTTATACAAATACAATAAAAAATAAAAACATTCTCATTATTCATTCTTTTGAATAAAATAATAATATAATAATAATAATAATAAATAATAGTAATAATAATAATAATAATAATAATAATAACAATAATAATAATAATAATAATAATAATAATAAAAATAATAATAATAATAATAATAATAATAATAATAATATTACTAACATTCTTTACATAAAAAAAAAAAGATACTCCATCCATACAAATGAATATAATTATGATATACCAGTTTGAACACATTGGAATAGGTTTAGCAGCACACCATACACCCATGACCAAGCATCATTCATCAATATCCTACAAATGTCAATTTCTAAAAAATTCATTCAAATATTGTTATCTTACAACTTTCATTCCCATAAGTTTCACATTTTCCTCCGTATTAATTCAATTTCCCACACCCAGTTCATTAGAACAAAATACAACTTTGAAGCATTGTGGCACAAATGTCTGTATATCCTTCTTTTGTTGTTTGTTTGACGCTTTAGGTCTCTTCCAACACAATTGAGGTTATATGAGAGACCGCTGAAACAAAAAAACAAGCAATCTAACAAAAATAGTACAAATGTAAATCAAAATCATAACCTAAAGATATCATAAGCTAAATTATAAATAACCAAGAACAAACAGGCAGAAGATTTACAGAAAAAAAATATCCCCTGTCAAAAATACAATCACAAACCAAAGAAGCAGGATAGGCTAGTAAAGAGAAGAAGAAACGACATCACTATCGGATCGTACACCCATGCGAACATCATAGTATATGATTCAAGGGTGATGCTCCCATCCAACCACCCGCATATATATCCTTCTTTTATTATCACGTTAGTTACCTAAATCAATTCGTCACTCTGACACGCTTATACATCCAAACCATTCGAAATTTATATAAAAAAATAAGGATCACCCCTGCAAGTTTGTACATCTAAAACCATTCAAAATTTATATAAAAACTAGGACCACTCAAACATGACAGTACATTCAACATCATTCATCATTTAAAACAATAGGGATCGATCCGACATCATTGCACATCCAAGCCATTCATCTGACATCATTGCACATCCAAGCCATTCATCGACATCATTACACATCTAAGCCATTCATCTGACATCATTGCACATCCAAGCCATTCATCTGACATCATGCACATCCAAGCCATTCATCTGACATCATTACACATCCAAGCCATTCATCTGACATCATTACACATCTAAGCCATTCATCTGACATCATTGCACATACAAGCCATTCATCTGACATCATTGCACATCCAACCATTCATCTGACATCATTACACATCCAAGCCATTCATCTGACACCATTGCACATCCAAGCCATTCATCTGACATCATTACACATCCAAGCCATCATCTGACATCATTACAAATCTAAGCCATTCATCTGACATCATTGCACATCCAAGCCATATCATCTGACATCATTGCACATCCAAGCCATTCATCTGACATCATTGCATATCCAAGCCATTCATCATTATCAGCAAAAGAGAAATATAGATTTGTTTTGAAGGTTTTGCTGCTGTTTTTAAGGTTTTTTCGACGCTTGCAACACATTAAGGTCATATCAGCGCTAGTAAAAAGGAAGAAAATGGGACAGTAAAAAGTTCTAGAATTACAATCAAAGCACCCGAGAAAGGATAAGAAAAAGGGGTATTGGGTTCAAATAGGAAACAGATGTAGATCCAAAGCACACACAAAATACTTAGTTTGAATACCTAAAAAACTCACCCGACACAAGATGGTATAGAA
>NW_027625074.1:0-7444 GCF_034508935.2 Berghia stephanieae
GGGTATGTAGTTAATTTTTGGGGGCTTTGGGGGGGGATTTTTGAAAGCGTTTTTGGAAAATTTGTGGGATTCGTGTATATAAAAGCTCAAGTTTTTTGGGTTTTTTTTTTGTTTTTTGTTTTTGTGTCTTTTATCTGATAAGATGTCACCCCATATAAAACCGTCCCCAAAGCGAATCCCTTTAACCCAGTAACTGCGACTTGGAAAATTTTGCTTTTAGAAATATGGCCAAAAATCGTCCTTGTTTTACACGTTTTAAATTGCCCCCGTCTTTGAAAAAATTTCCAAACCAAAAAAAAAAATTGAGAAGTTTTTCCCAAGATAGAGTCTTTAAAATCGTCGATATTTAAAGGGAAGATTTTTTTGGCCAAATTTTTAAAATTTCCCGGTATGGAAATTAAAATTTTGGTTTAACATTATACGTTTTAAAACTCTTCTTTTTGGAAAATTTTGAACAAGTTGTCAATGGCGTGTGATCGTGGGCGGGGAATTAAAATAAATTTATATATTTATAAATATAATATAATATATATTAAATTAAAGAGAGGGGGAGAAGAGAAGAGAGATAGAGAGAAAAGGGGAGAGAGAGAGAGAAGAAAGAGGAGAAAAAAAAATCAAAATTCTTACATTTTTTAAAAAGGGAAAATATAAGCCTAAAAATTTTATTATTTCTGTTATTATGCTAATTTAAAATGGGGTTTTTTTCCCAAAACGACAAGGGCTTTATAATAATATGCAATTTAGAGTCTAAATTATACCACATAATAAAGCGTCATTATCGAGTTTATAATTTAAAACCTACGGAAAACATTTATTTAATTTTATCCCAAAATTTAAAAAGGGGGGGGGAAAATCCCCGAAACTTTTTTATCGTAGGCTTTCAATGCTAGTACTTTCTAGATTTAACTTAGTACTTTTTTTAACTTTTGATGTTTTCCCTTTTAGTGTGGGTGTTTTTGCAACCAGTAGCACTTCTACGCAACTAAAATGCCAATACCACCAAAAACCCCCAAAACAAACCCAAATTACTACAAACTACTTCTTACTATACTACTACTATACTCACTACTTCTATCTGCTGGTGCTGCTTTTTGCTCCCAAAAACTCAACAACAACAACAAAAACAAAAACAACACACTACTATATATAACACAAATACTAAAATACTCTACAACACACTTTATAACTACTACTACTAACTATATACTGCTCTACTTTTACTACACTACGACTACTAATACAACTACACTACTACCTCTAAGACTCACTATACAACTTTACTACACTATAACTACATTAAAACTACTACTTACTATAAATACATATACTTTCTTCTACTACTTTAAAAACTCTACTATAACTACCTACTGCTGCTGCTGTGTGGGTGCTAACCCACTATGCAATGCTCTAAAACTACTAAAAACAATAATAAATAATAATAAAAATAAGATTTTTTAAAGATAATTATGATAATAAAAATGAAAAATAAAAATATAATGAAAAAATAATTATGACAATAATAATAATAATTTTTTAATTTTAAAATAAAAATAATTAAAAATTAACAATAAAATAAAATGATTAAATGAATTATGATGATGATGATGTTTATGATGATGAGATGAAGATAAGATAATGTAGATGTGGATGATAGATGATGTGATGATGTGATTTAGAGATGATGTGATGATATGAGGGGAAAGATGAGAGGGTTTATAACAATAATAATAAAAAGGAGAGGAGGAAAAGAAGAAGATAAGAAGAAAAAGAAAAAAAAAGAAGAAGGAAAAGAAGAAGAAAAAAGAAGAAAGAAAAAAGAAGAAAAGAAGAAGAAGAAGAAGAAAAGGGAAAAAGAAAAAAAAGATAAAAACAAGAAAAATTATAAAATAATCAAATTATAAATTAAAAATAATAAAAAATCTCATCATCATCATCATCATCATCATCATCATCTCACTATCTCTCTCAAATCATAATAATAAAATAATAATAATAATAATAAAATTTAATAATAATAATTTAAAAAAAATAAAAATACTAAAAATAATAAAAAAATAATAAAAAATAATATTGATAATAAAAATTATACAATAATAACAAAAAAAATAATATTAATAATAAAAATAATTATTAAAAAATTTTTTAATAATAATAATAATGATTTAAGATGATGATGATGATGGATGAGATATGATGGATACATGATGATGAGAGAGATTTATGATGATGATGATGATGGGTGATGTGATGATAATAATTAATAACAATAATGATAAAAGGGGAAAGGAAGAAGAAGAAAATGAAAAAGAAAAAAAAGAGAAGAAGAAAAAGAAAAGAAGGGGAAAAAGAAAGAAAGAAGAAAAGAAGAAAAAGAAAAAGAAGAAAAAGAAGGGAGAAGAAGAAGAAAAAAAAAGAATGATATAACAAGATTTTGAAAAAATAATAATTTAAAAATAATGATTATAAAAATAATAAAAATAAAAATTAATAAAAAAATAATTAATAATAAAAATAATAATATAATAAAAATAATAAAATAAAAATAAAAATAATAAAAATAAAAATCTAATCATAATCATAATCATATTATAATAATAATAATATAAAATAATAATAATAAATAAAATAAAATAATAAAAAAAAAAGAAGAGAAAAAAAAAGAAGAAGAGAAGAAGAAGAAGAGAAAGAAAAGAAATATAAAATTAAAAATAATTTTTTTATTATTTTAGTGCCTAAAAATAGTAATAAAAATGTAAAACTGATAAAAAAGAATGCTTTTTTACCCAAATCAACTTAACTTCGGCACTACTTAAAGAAGAAGGAAGGAACGTTTAGCACGTGCAAGGTTGCAAAAAATTGTTTTTCCAATGCACTAAAACTAGTGAATAATTGTATGGGGGCTTATAAGTATTTTACGCATGTACTCTCCCAGAACCATTGGGGGGGGGGGGGGGGGGGGGGTTAATCTTAATTTTTGGGGGGGTCTTTTTTTTTTTCGGTTTTTTTTTTTTTTTTTTTTTTTTGTTTTTTGGGGGAAGGGGGGGGGGGGGGGTTTCTTTTTGTTTTTTTTTTGACTTCTTTTCGTTCCTGTTTTGGGTTTGCAATTTGCCTTTTTTTATATTTTATAAGAAAAATACGTTTTCAAATTTTTATAGTACTAATTTTTTTTTGATTTTACGTACAAAGTTACGAAAGAAAAAAAAAAATCCCAAACCCCCGGCAGTTAACAATGTTTATACTTGATTTTA
This sequence comes from Berghia stephanieae, assembly GCF_034508935.2. Lineage (NCBI taxonomy): Eukaryota > Metazoa > Mollusca > Gastropoda > Nudibranchia > Aeolidiidae > Berghia > Berghia stephanieae. The sequence continues at coordinate 3,249 of NW_027625074.1, forward strand.
ACCCTCTATAGAAGTTTCCCATAAAGAGTGGAGGATAAATTTTATAAAAATGTTTTAAAGCTTATTTCCGGTTTGGTTTTTTTGTTTTAGTTTTTGTTTTGTTATTTTGTTTTTTTTCCTTTTTCTTTTTTTATTTTTTTTTTCTAGGAAGATTTGTTCACTTTTGCGAAGAGGTTTCTTAAGTTTTACCTTGTTCGATGGGTTTGAAATAACAGTCATGAAACGTCTACAACTGAGAAAAGATGCCTGCGAAAACTTAGATCAAAAACAAAACCCAAAAAAAATTGTGTGAAACCTTAAAAAACCAAGATGGCCCCCGCCGGGGGATTGGTTTTTGTTTTTTTGTTTTTTTGTTTGTTTTTTTTTTTTTTTTGTTTTTTTTTTTTTTTTTTTTTGGGGGGGGGGGGGGGTTTAAGGGAATTTGTCAACATTTTTGACATGTCTCATTTTGAATCATTTTGCCCCCACACCCCCCCCCACCCAGAAAAAAAATGAAAACTCCATAAGATTAAGACAAACATTGTCTAGGGTTTTTAGATTTGAGGTGAGGGTCTACCCCTGGGTTTGAACCCTGATGCAAAAAAAAATTAAAATTGGCTTTATTAAACCAATACCCCTTTTTTGCTCAAAGCGCTTTACAAGGGGTCCCTGGTCAACAGCAACTTTAACTATAGGCGGGACGCCTGAAAGGGAGATTTTACTTTTTTCGGAAAAAAGACAAGTGTTAACGCCAGGTATCTTTTTACCCCTGAGTCGGTGAAAAAAGGGAGTAAAGATTTTTTTCCAAGGACTCAAATGCGCCGGCGGGGCTCAAACCCATACTTTCCGTGAAAACGAGTGCTACCCCAACCACATGCCACTTTGCGGCAACTCATGAACAACTATTCACGCACAAACAAAGCGATGATCACCAAAAACAAAAACAAAAATTTGAATTTTTTGTTGTTTTTAAAATTTTAAATTGCCTACTCTATAAAGACAAGATCCAAAGATGTGGCCAAAAAAAAACGCCCTTCATATATAAATCGATTTAAATGACCTCATTTGACAAAACCTGGGCTTCCTCCACGGATCTTTTCGTCTTGGGTTTTGAAAGTTTTGCCAAGGAGGGTCTTTTACATCGTCGATATTGAAGACAGTTTTTTTCGGGCCCCGTTTAATAGTTTTTTCCAAAGTACGGCAGAAAACCGGTTAAAGAGTTGCAGTTCTGGATTTTTCGAAAAAAGCAATTATCAAGGGTTTTCCCAAAACGTGTTCCAGAATACTCTTCAACGTGAAAACGTCATTTCCTTCCAAAAGGACGCATGGTAATTAAAAACACGGGCCAAATATGGGAAAAAAACCCTGGTGTATGAATATTTCTCCGGAGCAAAAAAGGTATCCAAGGGGGAAAAAAAACCCCAAAATTTTTGATATGTTTTGATTTTACACTTTTGTAAAAGGCATAGAAAAGTTCTAACCGATGAAGAATAAAAAGAATTTTTTTCTTTGTTTGACCCCAAATGGCCGCCGTTGCCCGGCGGGGGACAAGACATTGAATGTATTATAGTAAATTTCATTAATCGACTAGGTTTTTTCCGTTGATTGTCTTTCGTGAAGACGGATTGCCAAATCGCTTTAATTTTCGCCCCCGTATTTTTAGTTACAAAACCAGCTAACAATGGGGTAACATTGTGCACTTCCCTCTTTTAGCATAGTTGGTTCTAAACTATTGGAACATATTCCATCACCCCCCCTTTAAATCTTCTGACGAACTTAACGGTATCCAGGGTAAAAAAAAATTAAAGTTATGTTTTGATTTTATACATTTGATCCCAAAAGACATGTGAAAAAGTTTGCGATGAAGAAAAAAAAGCCGATTTTTTTTGTTTAGAACCAAGTCGCGGTTGCTGGGGTGACTGAACGATATTTTAATGCAATTAGGGAACTTTTGTCGAAGTAGCCATGTGATTGTATGGTCACCCATGTTGGAATTCCGATATAACCTTTTAAAATAAGACAAACGTAGAATTCCTTAATTATAAAAAAATTAATGGGTAGTACTTTTTGTAATGTATTCTGTCACGATATTTCTGCTGTTTTTATAAAGAACAAGTATGTGCTATTTTTGGTTAAAAATTCTATTTTTATGTTTTTTTAAAACAAAGGGAGAATACGGGAAGGGCATATTGACAATGACGTGAGTGAAAGTGAATTATCTCCATTTTTCCCCTTGTTTGTTGTTGTTTTTTTTCAAACCTCAAAAAGACATACATTTGCATGTTGATTTACAAAAAAAAAAAACTTTCGTTTTCCCCGGGTTGAAACCCCAAATAAAGCTGTCCGTGACTTTCCCAGCGCCGGGGTTTGGTTTGATCAATGAAAAGGAGCACCGATAAAAACAAAGTGATTAAGCTGCAGAAACTGTGGAAGTAAAAAGTAAAAAAGGGAAATATGAATATAAAATTCGAAAAAAAAAAAAAGAACCGAAAGTTTCGGATCAAAAAATTCTTTACCAATAACAAACCCCTAAAAACTTTAATTTAGCACTTAAAAATTTTACAAAAAAGACAGACTTTTTGCTGTTACCGGGTTTTTTTGTGAGTACTAAATCTGCTACTCTGGAAAAAAACCTTTTTTAGAGTTTTGGCGAAACTATCCCTTTAAAAATTGATCGTTTTTAAAAGACCTTATCTTGGCAAAAACTCTCAGACCTGGGTTTCGCAAAGTCCAGGTTTGAAGTTTTTGCCAAGATGAGGGCCCTTTAATCGTCGTTTTTTGAGTTTTTGGCCAAATTTTTAAATATTTTTTTTTTTTTTTCCAGAATACGCAGTAAGTTTTTATTGGTTTTGTTATTTTTTTAAAAAACGGAGTTTGAGCCGTACGTTCCTTTTGTCCTGTATTTTTTTCTTTTTGAAGCTGTTTTTCATTTTTTTTTATGACTTTAATAGAATTAAAAAGACAAAATTTATTTGAGAAAAAATAGGGTCGAGAAATAGCTGGGGAGCGTTTAGGTTTAAGAGTACATGTCGTGTAGGTTTTTGCCGCCGGGTGCTCTTAAACCAGGAAGGTGTCAAACTGCTATGACTTTGACAAAGTTCCAAGGACTTAATAAAAGTAGTCATTCAAAACCATTAGACCCATGGAGCCGGAGTTTTTTCTGGGTTTCATAGTGTGAAAAGCAAGTCTATCAAAAAGTACTTTCCCCCAAAATTAAGAAATAGCTCCCCAATATGTGGGTTGACAAAGGGGTCGGAAAATAATATTGATTTCACCCGGGGGTCGTCTCGGCCCCTTTGCGAAGAAGGAGGGTTTTCTCGATTGAATGGTCGGATTCCCCCAAGAAGTTTAATAGCATGAATAATTTAAATTTTATTTCATCCCAAATCTTTTCTTTGTCAAAACAATTTTATACAAAAGCAAGGAGGAAAAGAGAGAGGAGAGAGAGGAGGTGTGTGTGTGGTGTGTGGTGGTGTGTGGTAGTGTTTGTGGTTTTGGGGGGGGGGGGGGCATTGAAATAATTGGGTATACTTAACACAAAAACAATGGGATATTTTATCATAATAAACCTAAAGGGGGACATTTGGGTTGATAAAAAAAAGACGTAGATTTTTGGGGCAAACTTTCCATCGGGCAACAAATCAGATAGAATTATGACCGCCCGAAAACTGCACTATTTACTGTCTCTCTCTCTCTAAATTTACATTTTTTTAAAAAGGAATGAAAAGAATACAGGAAGTTAACGTGCTAAAAAAACGCTTTAAAACATTATGAGACAATTTTTTGTTTTTTAGATGCAACAAATCTTGGGGGGAAGGCCTTTGTAAAAGATTTAATCATGTATTATTAACATGGAAACTAAAACTGATAGGTTTTTATACCCGTCCCTTTTATGTATGAATTTTTTCATCCAAAAAATTTTATCATTGCGATTTTTTTTGAATATGTGTCGTCGGGATTAAATAAAACAAAATTCCCATTGTAAAATCAAAGGTCAAGGTCACCAACGAGTAAAATTAATGTTTTTTATTAAAAAGAAAAGAGTAGCACGTTTTAAAATAAAATAATAATATAATATAATAATAATAAAATTATAATAAAATTAATAAAAATAATTAAAAATAAAAAATAATTTAATAAAATCAAGAGAGGTGGGAGTTATTTTTTACATGCTGTTTAAACGGAATAAACGGGGGTTATTTATTTATCCATTTTTA
>NW_027625075.1:0-7449 GCF_034508935.2 Berghia stephanieae
AAGTAAGGGTGGGGGGGTTGGGGGATTGGGTTTGATTTGACCCAAGGGGTTGGGGGCGGGGATATTTTGTTTTTTTTTTTGAAAAATTTTTTGTTTTGGCATTCGCATGGATTTGAAATACAGATAGTGTCTTCTCCGGGGGGGGGTTATTTGTTTTTTTTTCATGTCCATACCCAAGTGCATGGCGGACTGGAGGCCTACGGGAAGCCCGAATGTGTTTGGCAGAATTTTAAATTTACAATTGCTTGAAACGGGATGGGATTGATTTGTTTGACCTTTCTGGAGGGTACCTTGACCCCGGGGTTTGGAAAAACGGGCCCTTTTACGGATCTTTATTTTTAACCTGCTTCTATTTTTTTTGCCAAGCCAGGGTTTCACTTATTACCACAAACCCACTCATGGTCTCTTCTATCACAACCCCCTAGACTCTCCAAAATTTCCCCCATCATCCCTTCCAAAGCTATCACCTCCCAACCAACCATTGCCAAATCGCCCCCCATCATATTTCACCCCCCATGCCCTGCCGGATGATTTCCACATCCGGTCACCTGCCTTCCCTTTTTCCCCCACCATTGTCACTGCGTGCTTCCATCATCTACATCCCTCCTCACTTTTATATCAACAAAACTTCTTCATCTTGAGTGCTGGTGAAATCTCTGCCTCGACCCTAAAATTACTCTTAGAACCCCAATGATCATTTAAAGTGGCTTTAAAAATCCCTCCCACCTTGAAAGGCAAGCAAGACAAGAAAGGAAGCAAGTCAAGCAAGTCAAGCCATCATGGTGACTCTTATCACCATTCCCACTTTCCCATCAATGGTGACTACATCACCATTGCCCTTTCACATCAATGGTGACCTTATCCCATTCCCTTTTTTTTACCATCATTGGTGATCTTATCACCATTCCATTTTCCATCAATGGTGACCTCATACCTTTCCCTTTTTTTCACCATCAATGGTGAATTTTATCCCATTCCTCTTTCACCACAATGGTACTCTTATCACCATTCCCTCTTTCCCCATCAAGGTGACCTTATCACCATTGCTCCGTTCATCGCGTCCTTTCCCTTTTTTTTCAAGCCTATATTATACACTCAAGCACTTAAAGAATTCATTCACCGTTAATAAGATTTAAATGCCCAATCTTTTAACTTCAGATATGGTAAACTTTCAGTTGTTTTTGTCGTATTTTTCAAGTTGCAGTGTTGTGTCATTTTTCTTAATCTTAATTTTTTGTTCAAAATTTATTTAATCAACTCGCAACATGACATATGGGAATATTTTATTACAATTACCTTGTAGTTATAAAAGATATTTTCTTAAAAAAAAGTCATCTCATAAAAATTAAAAGAAATTTTTTTCCTGTCTCAGAATTTTCAATGGCCATTTTAATGTTAATGACTCGCGTACTGTATAAAATAGTTTCATTTTGTATAAATTTTTTGATAAATGACTTTCATTTCATCCAATTATTCAGTTTACCTTTTTAATCTTTTTATTCTGTATCATTTCATTGCCTATAAGTTTTATTGTCTAAAAATTTTTAAAGTCATCAATGTCTGGTTTTATTGGAATGTAATTTCAAACCATTTAATATCTTTAACATAAATTATGCAATATAACAGTAGCTTTTTAAAAACAGAACAATTCATTTATTTGATATTGATTAGCTTAGTATATTTTTTCTGTACACGTAAATGCTTACACTTAAAGTGATTTGTTTCTAGAAACCCTCTTTTTAAAACATACACAGATCGCTTGACATACCCTTATATAGATATATTCTAATACCCTTTTAATTTTGCGATGCCTATACACTTTTGATTTATTAGCAATGATACAAAAGTAAAATATTTTTCTTCAAAAAAGTTAAGAGTGATGCACTTATTACAAAATATTAAAAATACGTTAAGTTTTTATAAAAACATGGTTTTAATTTCTTTCATATTCAACGTTTTCAAGTAATAAATTTCTTAGTCAGGCCGTAAATAATTTGATAATTTGACATTTTAGTATTATTAGAAAAGCACATGTTGACAAAATATGTTACAGTTTGTTTTTAAAAACAAACAGGTTCAAGAACGCTTTTGTTTCTTATATACATAAACTGAAATTAAAAGGTTTCGTATTATTATTTATTGGCATTACCTTACATTAATAGAAATTCACTCTTTTTGAAAATGTTTATTCTATTTCTTTTATAAATTTAATGTTATAAACTATTATTGTCATTTGTAATAAAATGTGTGATATGTACCTAACTATAAAAATATAAATATTTTGCAAAATGTTCTATAGATAATGCCCTTTTAATTTTGTCATGACAACACTTTTTTATCATGTGCTTGTTAATTTTAATAGGAAAAATATTTTATAATTACATTTTATATCAAGTAATTTAAAATTAATTTCACTCTTTAGTATACAGTCATAGATTTATAACAAATGAAAACATAACATTCAGGAACTAAAAGAGTGTTTTAAAATACAAGAATTTATTTTCTTTTTCTTTAAAAAAAGACCATCAAGTTTTTTAAATATTTGATATTTTCGGGCCAAGCAACCATTATTAAAGTAAACAATAATTTGAATGTATTTATCTGGATTGATATGTAATTGTCTTTGTTTGTATTCATTTTCATTATTAAAATCTTAGTCCATTTCTAAAATTTCGTTTTTTAGATTTTATATTAACTTGTATTGAATAAGACTTTGTGCTACTGATTTTCTTATACCCCTAATGAGTAATGTTTTTTTCATTTGTCACATGTCATCATAAGTAACCTTGATAGAATTTAATTTATTTGCAAACATATGAAAATAGCGGTAAACAATGAGAATTTTATGAGTAAGCATTTTTTTTAATTTTTTATTTTAAAAAAATCCCACGTTTTCAAAAACAATAATGATATGGTTGACATCAACTCACACATTTTCATTTAGGAAATGTTTTTACAATTATCTTGTGGTTGGATAGGCTTTGTTTTGTCATACAGATAGTGAAATTGTCTCATCAATGTTGCGCTTTAATAAAAAGCATCTACCATTCATTTCTCCTATCATTATACAGTTTGATTCTTATTCACGCAAAATTACATTACAATATCATCATGTTTCTTGTACATGTTTTATTATCTCGGCTTTATAAACATATCATAAATGTTGTGTTTCAATGGAATGTAATTTTGAATTTTTTTTTATACTTTAGGCATTGTGCAAATTGACATAAGCGATTCACAAAAGGAATAGATACTCATTTATTAATATTGAAAAATTTTTGTATAATTTAATACTTAATGTTTTAGAGAAAAATTATTGTTGATAAAAAAATTTAAATATCTTTTATCTGAGAAAGAAATTACAAGCTCAACAATATTACACAAATCCGTTATTTACATATCATTGTAAAAATATATTCTCATATATAGATTTGATCTTGTAATATTTTTTTTTATCCATCAATTTTCAAATGATAAATTTCTCAGCCAGCCATTATTACTAAATAAACTCAGAGAGAGAAGAGAGAGAGAAAAGGAGAGTGTTTATTCACACTTTTCACGCCAAAATTATATTAGCTATATGACAATGGGGTCTAAATTTTAGCTTGAATAAGTTAAGGACTAGAAAAAAAAAAGATCCATTGTTTTCAAATATATGATTCATGGCCAAGTAGTCATTATATAGATAAACAAGTATTTTGTTGTTTTTATTTGAATTCAACATGTAGTTTACCTTCCTTTTTTCTTCAAATAATGAACATCTCAGTCGCCCAATCGTTAATTGGTAAAATAGAGTAGTTTAGAAGTAACATACCGTATATTGCCAGTTGGACGTGCGTTTATTTGCTCCTTGCCAAGGAAGAAATATATAAATTTCTGTAAGGAAATAGGCCAAAGTATTTTTATCTTTTTTATTTTTTTAAATATATAATACGATGTTAATTTAAAAGCAAAGTCATATATGGAATTTAAACAAAATGAGATTCTTGTAATTGGATATGGCAATTTAATTTGGCATCTTTTAAAGAAATCACCAACATGTTCTAATGATTTGTAATAATCATTAAATGTTATTGCTCGCACAAATTTTAAGATCTACCACTTTCTAACATAGATTTTTAAATCGTGATTTTTAATGACATTGTATATAGTTTTGATGTGTTTATAATAATGTATTTAGGACATACATATTTAATCTCATTGTATATATAAAATCCACATATACTTGTGGGGCTGTATTTTATATTGTCTTTTTTACAATTGACAATTTTTTATTTCCAAAATGTCTGTGACCTGCCACTCAAAAATTTATAATTCTCAATTATATCGGCTCAGACCCTCAGAAAAAATGTTTAATTTTTGAATCACATTTTTGGGCTTGTTGAATTGATATTGTCACAACGATTTAGTGTGACTAATTCAAAAGTTAAGATATTTTGTGGTTGAAGTGGTGAAGTGAAAACGCGTGTTGTAAAAATAATTAATGCAGTGTGAAATGAAAAACACTTCTGCTAAAAGGAATACAGTTTTGTCCTTTCCTACTTTTTGAAATTATGATGTATTATGTATTTTTTGTGTGTTTGTTAATTGGAGATCATCATCATCATCATCATCATCATATAGTGTCGCGCCAGTGGTGGATCCTTGGTTGGCTTCGGGGGGTGCAGCCTCTCAGTCCATATCACTGATATGTGGTCCAAGTTCACACTAGTGAAGGATGTGGTCCAGTTTTGAGCCGTGTGTCCACATTGACATCGGCAGTCTGAAGAAAGTCCCAATTTTGTAAGGTTGTTTTGGTCTTCCCCCTTTAGACCTTGCCCGGTTCAGTGCAACCAATCTTTCCTGGGGAGATTTACTCCGCTTGGCAGTTCTTCTTTGGGTTCCTGAATGGCATCATTTGGGCAGCAGTCCCATTCTTCCATGAATGTAATCGTAACGGCGCATGGGCTGGGTGGGCCTTCAGTTGTCAGGAAGCTTGTTGTAAAAATAATTAATGCAGTTGTGAAATGATAAACACTTCTGTTAAAAGGAATACAGTTTTGTCCTTTCCAACGTTTTGAAATTATGATGTATTATAGTAGTAACCATATTTTTTGTGGTTTGATTAATTGGGGGATGAAAACATTTTTCATGTGACTGAATCCAAAGTTAGGATTAAGTGAAAGAGTGAAAGTTCATATCCTGAAATTACAAATGCAGTAGTAACGTAATTTGCACTTCTGAAAAGATAAAATGAATTTGTCATTTTCAAAATGTAAACTCTTTTCCCCTCCTTTCTTTCACACTTTTCCAAAACCAGCCAAATTTTACCCTAAACGTTTTTGAGGAAAAGGTTCCCAAAATGATTTGAAAACCATTCACCTCTTTTGTATGTTAAATGAGATTGCCTAATTTATAACATAGAGATATAACCTTTATCAAATTTCTAAACATTTTCTTTTTTTGGTGTTGTATAAATTTTATGACCACTCGTCCCCCTCCTCCTCCCCATCCTCCTCCTCCTCCTCCTCCTTCTTCTTCTTCTTCTTCTTCTTCTTCCTCTTCGTCTTTCCCCTTTTTTCTTTTTCTTCTTCTTCTTCTTCTTCCCTTCTTCTTCTTCTTTCTTCTTCTTTTTTTTTCTTCTTCTTTGTTTTTATTCTTCTTCTTCTTCTTTGTTTTTATTTTCTTTTTCATTTTTCCCAATCTCTTCCCCCTTCCCATCCTTCTCCACCTCCTCCTCCCTCATCTTATTCTTGTTGTTGTTGTTTTTGTTGTTGTTGTTCTTCTTCTTCTTCTTTCTTCTTTCTTCTTCTTCTTCTTCTTCTTCTTCTTCTTCTTCTTCTTCTTCTTCTTCTTCTTCTTTTTTCTTCTTCTTCTTCATTCTTTCTTCTTCTTCTTCTTCCTCTTCTTCTTTTTCTTTATTTTTATTCTTCATTTACATTCTTCCCCATCTCTTCCTCTTCCCATCCTTCTCCTCCTCCCCCTTCCTCATCTTATTCTTCTTCCTCTTCTTCTTCTTCTGCTTTTCTTTCACCTTCTTTTGCTTCTCTTTCCCTTCTTCTTTCTTCTTCTTCTTCTTTCTTTTTTCCCTTTTTCTTCTTCTTCTTCTTCCTTTTTTTTCTTCTTCTTCTTCTTCCTTCTTTTCTGCTTTTTCTTCTTATGCTTCTCCCTTCCCCCCTCCCTTTTTTTTTTCTTCTTCTTCTTCTTCTTCTTTTTTCTTCTTCTTCTTCTTTTTTTTTTTTCCTTTTCCCATTTTCCCCCCCCTTTTTCCTCTTCCCCTGCTTCTCCTCCTCCCTTTTCCATCTTCTTCTTTATTTTTATTCTTCTTTTTTATTCTTCCCCCATATCTTCCTCGTCCCATCATTTTCCCTCCCCAAACCCCCATCTTATTCTTCTTTTCTTCTTTTTTTCTTTTTTTTTTCTTCTTTTTTTTTCTTCTTTCTTCTTTCTTTTTTCTTCTTCTTCTTCTTCTTTTTTTTTCTTCTTCTTTTCTTTTTTTTTTTCTTCTTCTTCTTTTTTCCTTCTCCTCCCATTCTTCTTCTTTTTTCTTCTTCTTTCTTCTTTTTTCTTTTTCTTTTTCTTCTTCTTCTTCTTCTTCTTCTTTTTTCTTCTTCTTCTTTTCTTTCTTCTCTTTTCTTCTTTTTCTTCTTCGTTTCTTATTTTATTCTTCTTTTCCCCTTTTTCTTTTTCTTTTTTCTTCTTCTTCTTTTTCTTTTTCTTCTTTTTTTTCTTTTTTTTCTTCTTTTTTTCTTTTCTTTTTTTTTTTTCTTTTTCTCTTTTCTTTTTCCTTCTTTTTTCTCTTCTTTTACTTTTCTTCTTTACTCTTTCTTTTTTTCTCTTCTTTCTTCTTTTTTTTTTTTCTTTTCTTCTTTTTTGTCTTTTAATTTTTTATTTTTCTTTTCCCATTTTTTTCCCCTCCCCTTTTCCCCCCCCTTCTTTCTTAAAACTTCTCCTCCCCCTCATCTTTTTTCTTCTTCTTCTTCTTTTTTCTTCTTTTTTCTTTTTTCTTTTTCTTTTCCCCTTTTTCTTCCTTTTTTTTTTCTTCTTTTCTTCTTCTTTTCTTCTACTTCTTTTTTCTTCTTTTTCTTGTTGTTGTTGTTTTCTTCTTTTTTTAGAAGTAACATAATTGCCTTTGGGGTGGTGTTTATTTGCTCCCCTTTCCCAAAAAAAAATATCTTTCTGTAAAGGAAAAAAGGGCCCAAAAATATTTTTATCTTTTTATTGTTTAAAAATATAATACGATGTTGAATTAAACAAAGTATATATGGAATTTAAACAAAATGAGATTCGTTGTAATTGGAATGGCAATTTATTTGGATCTTTAAAGAACCCCCCAAAATGTTCTTTTGATTTTTAATAATCATTAAATGTTTATTGCTCCCAAATTTTAAGATGCTACCCTTTTTAAATGATTTTTAAATCGTGATATTTAAAACTTGTATTATTTTTAGATGTTTATAATAATTATTT
>NW_027625076.1:0-7449 GCF_034508935.2 Berghia stephanieae
ATGAGAAAAATAATTGGGGGGAAATTAACTAAATTTTGGGTGTCTATGTCAATCTGGTACTTACATGGGGACCTTCTTTTTTTCAATAAAACCCAATGAAATTCTTTAAACCATTATCAAGAGTAAACAACAAATAAAAAATAAATAATAAAAAATGCTCTTTTTGATTTAAACAACTTAAAAAAATTTAATAAAAAAGGTAGAGGAACCCGTACAGCATATGAGCCCCCATGAGTACCAACCCTTGTTTTTAAAATTACAGTAAGGAATATATAGCTAGCCTCTAGCAAAGGGTTAAATAGAAATGAAAGTACTTGATGAAGCTGAGGGGGGAAAAAAAAAATGAAAAAAAAAAAAAAAATTAAAATCGGGGACTATTTTAAATTGGACGATTTAGTTTAACATTTTCAGAAATAAATTTAATACCATTTTAGAAAATGAAATGAATAAATGATAAAGTAAACCCTAAAATTAAATTTCTTTTTTAAAAAGAATACAATTTCATTAAATTTAATAAAATTGCATATTAAAAACAGACAAAAAAAAAAATTGCTATAATTTTGTTTTAAACAAAAAAAACTAAGAAATCAATTACTATTACAACAGAACAAAAAAGGAATAATTACTTTTACTTCACTCACCATGTCATATTTCTTTAGTGCTTGATTCTTTTTGTAGGTAGTTTTTTTTTTCAGATATATTTATTCTTGGAATAAACCCACTAAATTGGGTTTTCTCTATCCAACTGGGAATTGATTTTAATAAAAACGGTAAAAACTTATTATTTGTAACATTTAACTGAAAATTTTAATGTATTGATAATAAAGCAAAATGTTTTATACCCCAAACAAATATTTTTATAACAATCTTTTGAAGAAAAATATTAATCTAATTTGAAAAATTAGGGGAAGAATCTAATTTTTATCACTTTCTCTCTGGTTTGAATAATGAAAAATACCTTCAGGTAGTTGCATCAAAAGAGTAGCAAAAATAGAAGCATGATCAATGTTCATTTTTTAAAGTCGTTCTTCTTTTGGTGTCAGTATTATAGTTTTGGTTATCATCAGTATCTTAATAAGAAAAACCATCGATTACCATGATAATTTCTACTCTTTTAAATCTTAGAATTACTTAATAATGACGTCTTTTTAGGATGAAACAAACGAAATGACCTTTAGTTCAAAGCAAAAACAAAATCTAAATATAACAATATATAACAGAGATTTACAAGGAAAAAAATATCATCTCCCAAAACAAAAACTAAATATTTGACGAGTTTCCCTCCCAGCTAAGGACTCCGGTCAGGACCAGGACAATACCAAGTAATCTCATTCCAAGGCAGAGATAGAAAGCAAATTGGAAAACAGATATAAGGGGATAGAAGACGCAGTAAGTGCCACTCTGCCCATAATGGGAGGTCAGGCACCCCACTCATGATTAAGATTTTGTAATCTGGCCAGAAAGGGAATGCCCGATGATACAACAAAACTGTTAATCTTTCTTTATCAGCTTACAAATTATATAAATCAAAGAGAAAGTGAAAAAGATTAATTTAGTGATTTTCATAACCAATCTATTTATCAAATATTATGTTATTAAGGGCAAATCTTGTCAAACAAAAGCATAATGTGCTAGCAACAATGGATTAAGAGAATGAACAACATTGTTGATATCGAAAGCACCGATTCTGCGAAGAAATTAAAAGACATTTCTTTGGTTTAACACATTGCCACTGGTCTATCATCAGTGATTGGTTTGTCCTGATATTACTGGTAAATCAGACTGATTATAAAACATGGTACCATAACAATTTGCATAGCCTTCTTACCTTGGCATTAACAACTTTGTGGATCTTCCAGATTTCAATGCATGAGACCTATAAAGACTGAAATCTTGACAACGGTGTTGGTCTCATTGTCCATAATGTATAACAGCACGATCAAGGACTGAATGACATTGAAGAACACAGAACGGACAGACAAGCCCTCTAATGATTTGCGACTTTTCCAAAAACTGGATGTCTGAAAAAAAAGTAAACAAAAAAAGATCTGCATTACATCAGTAGCAGCAAAACAATGAAATTCCCAAAGAAAATTTATACCCCCCCCCCCCACCCCCCCCCACAGATGCCTTAAAATTACATTGCTATATAACATTTCAGTACATAAAACGACAATGCCAGTAAATCTTCACTTTTTATTTAATTATTCTAGGCTATCATTTGCCTGATCTATTATTTTTTTAAATGAGTGGGCCCTAATATCTTTTGGGTAGAAAATAAATCCATCCCTGGCTCAGGACAACAATGTTAGCCAAGCCTGATTTTCTCAAGAAGAAGAGGGATGACAGGATGTTTTTTATTGGCAACCCGTCTGCTTTGCAAATTGATTGCGGTTTGTCTTCAATGGTTTAGTATGTAAAAAGCTATATAATGCAAAAGAACACTATTGGAACTATAGCTGTTTCCTGGGGGGGATTATTTTCTCTTTTCTTTTTCATGTATAATCGACAACAAAATTTGACATTATCGTTTGTAAGAATAGTAATTGTGAAGCATCAGCATAATTTTTTCCCCCCCATACTTCTTTTTTAAACGAGACATTGTGTTGACCTTTCCATTTGTGAGCCAGCCTTCTGATGGGAAGAAAGATGTGCCTTGTGTTTGATGCCAGTTAAGTTACCTTTTGTTTGATTAGGTCTCCAGGCAGTGGAGTACATTGGTTCAACTCTCTCGTGTTCAGATTCTTTTTGTGGGAGTAGATAATGAGTTCCCTATATGGCCATGTCAATCATGTAGACATCCTTTGATGATATAAGCCTACCCTTTGATATCTGCAGTCGCCTTTTCATTTTCTACGGTCACTCATGGCTAAACTCCGCCAGAAAGATTTCATAGGTCCGTCCATCACTACATTTCAAACTTTTGTTCTCGTGAGTTCTTAAGTTTTTTGATTGAAGAACGATTGGCTATTTAGAATCTTGACCCTTCAACGATTGGTCATTCTGACAGCCCACGTGTCAACAGCCGTCAACAATACATTGAGTCATCGCTGAGACATCGCATAGTTGCGTCACAATCACCACGTTGTTGAATAAATTATCCAGGCATGGTTGATAGGTAAAAAAGCCAAATTATGTTCTAGTTACATTTGAAAGAAACAAAGTATATCACTGATCTCGTCTCATTGAGATACAAACAATGATATAAAAATCAAGAAAATCGGCGAATAAATAAAATGTTGCTAAAAAAAGCAAAAATAAAAAAAAGCAATTTTTAAAATCAAAATTTATTCGAAAAAAAACAGTTGGGTTTTCAACCGATTTTTTTTGAAATAAGGCCCAATGTTTTCTTTTTTCAAGAAAATTTTCAACAATGTGACTTTCAAATTCCCAGAATTATATTTTTTTACTTTTAGATTTTAGCTTTTTGGCCTAGTAAAAGGTGTTATATTCTTTGCGTAACAATAGCGTAGTAATTTGGACGGCGAGAAGCGTCTTTGTTTCGGCCAGCTGGATAGATAGCCTGTGATTGGTCGAAGACTTTGAGATGCTTGATTCACAATTTTCTACACGAATGGACGGTTGGCGGTTGATCAGAGAGCTGTAACAAATTTATTTCCAACTACTTTTCTTAGTGCTAAAATAAAAAGTAATAAATTTCACATCAGAAAAAATAACTCTGAAGTTCCTTTTCTCTTTTTTACAAAAAAATTGATACCACGAATGACAAAAATCACCCCACAAATAAGGGAATTATAAATTATTCATAATATTTTTTTTAATTTACAAAAATTGTTATCAAAGTCATTTTTCTCACCAAAGTCGAAATTTTTTTCCCGATTTTTACCAAAAAAATGCAATGTCAATGATTTTCACCCGCAAATAAAATAGGTTAAATCGCAATTTCTACAACAAATTTTTTTTCTGTTGGCAATTCTATCAAAAATAAAGCTGAAACATCCTACGGACAGTGACAGGCCTGTATTTCCTTCACAACGATTGGATTTTTACTTACTGAGGTTAGTTTTGGTACCCCGCCCATGAATATTATGCCGTTGTCAGTTTTTGTCGGGTTAAATCTTAAGAGTTAAACTTATCACTCATCCACATGACTAAGACGCTTTCAACGACACCTTGGTGGCAATCTCTCTGTGTTTACACCCTAGATTTGACCCGTTACTCCCTTTGACTGTACAACAAGTGTGTCTCTTGTCTTTCAAAGTACAGGAAATCTGATTATCCCATTTTAAAAATATACTGATGATTCCAAATTGAAAACAAAACAAAACAAAAAAAATATATAAAATGACAAAATTTGAAACAAAAAGAAACAATACAAAAAAAAAAAAACATGACATAAGCAATACAATATACGTTTTTGAAGGCCAAGAATTCAAAGATACTGTGCATGATTGACACCACAATGGTCATTGTAACAAATAAGGATTTGTTCTAAAAAGGCAGTTTGGAATATAAAACAATCGAAAAGTAATATCACTAGGTGGGAAAAAAATAATTTTGAATCAAGTTTGTCATATGAGTATAATTCATTGTGACTAAATATGAAACACATGATAAATGAAAAACACTTTTAAGTCTCAAAAAATTTCCATTATGGTAATCCAGTTGTATTGCCAAATGGGACACTCTCCTTATGTAAGAGCCGTATTTATGATTAATTTTTAAATCTAATAATTATTTTTCGGTCCTTCCACTAAATAACTCATGATATTTTACCCATTTGACTATGTTGATTTTGTTATTTTATCTGTATTTTTAGTATTTATCTCAGAGCTCTCATCCTCATTTGTTTACGTTTTTTTGCGTTTCTTCTCCCATAAATTGGTGACTCATTAAATTACTGTATAATGAAATATTATCTATGTTGGATGATGATTTTCAAATTTATCATGTTAAAATGGTTTGCTTTTGTGTTAATAAAAGGGAAATTTAAGGAATTATTTCTAAAAATGAATTATTTTTCTTCTTTGGGATGTGTAGAAACAAGAGCACTGTCGTTTGTTTTCATCGTGTTACATTATTGGCTCCAAGTAAGATTACTCCCCTAAACTAGCAATTTATAAGCAAATTTTGCAATTCTGATGCAATATTCATCCAAATTTGAACAAAATGAGGGGTCATTTGATATATTTAGTCATTTGCAAGATGTCCTGAACCACTTTTAGAAAAGGTGACCCCATGTGGAATGTAAAATGGTCTGAAACACATGGAATGTTTGGGAGTTAATAAGCACAATTTCATCATTTTAGGACTGTGTCTCTACACCAACTCTCCAACCACAACACAATCTGACTAAATTTTATATAATTTTTTCTTTCCCCAAAATTGAAACATGTCGCAAAAAAGTCTAAATAAATCTATGACGAGAAAAACAAAAACAAAAATTGAACGGATTAAACATTACTCGAATGCATCACAGAATCAAATTTATCTTTAGGCAAAAATAAAGGGATCACATAATACTGACATCCAAAGTTTTTGGCTTGATAAGTGGCTGGCTTTTGTAATATTATTAATGTTCAAATTATGACTTTGGAGGCAGGATCTTTCAGTCAAGCCCTCGAGATAAAACTCTTGTGACGCAACTAACACATGTCATTCCAGTGGATAACTCAGTGAAGAGTTACAGCTTACAGGTCACATCACCTTTAGATGCTATATCATAAGACATCAACCGTTACAAACAACAACATACCTTTAGAGAGTCCTGGTCTCATCAATCCTCTCCGCCCATATCCCGAGTATGCCTGCCCATTTATTACGCATGCCCTGAGCTGCATAAAGCTGCCCCCTTGAACAATGACATAGGGGAATAGGTCAAGGTCAGATTTAACATTCTGGATTGATAGAAAATGAACATATGAAACACTTTTATGTCAAATCATTTCAAGTTACAATTTCTAATTATACCCAAACAACTTTTTTTTTAATTAAAAAAAGTTTTTTTTTTAAAAGCCAAGTGGGAAATTTTAAGAGTTAGAAATTATAATGTATTTTGAAGCAAACATTGAAATGATAAACCAAGCAGTGGTTTAAAAATGTCATACAATACCAAATTATTCAAGAAATTGCACTGAGTTCTACTGAAAAGAGATCACTGGAATCAAGAAAACATCTTGCACAGAATGGTTGCATCAATCTTCATCAACTCTGCCAATGTCTTATCCTGAAATGTTCGAGCCAAAACAAACGCCCTCACTTAGAGTGATACCTACTCATAATCTACTGAAGCAAAGGGATATTACTCATTTTATAGACATTTCCCAGTCTGATATTCAACTTACTTCAGAAATACTGCCTTCCACATGGCAGATAAAATCCAAAAAGAAAATTAGAAAGATCATTTTAAAAAACAACTTACGAGTGCATTTTGCACCCGTTTATCAAAGTTGATCATTGAACATTCCCTCTCATGTGTCCCATTTTTTATACAGTCGATAGCAACTTAAAAAAAGAAGAGGCTTGCTTGACACATAAGAAGTTTCAAATTCCCAATTTACAAATGAATGCAAGTTTAAATATTTACTTGGTTGTTGAGTGATGGCATGTAGTCAGCGTTCAAATTCCAGTAATCATTGAGATAGATCACAGGTAATATTTGTTGGAACCAGGAATAAAATCAATGTCTGTGGAAATAAAAAAATATAAAACAGTATAAAAAAAAAAAAAGGAAACAATTTAATTTTGACATCAATCCAGAGACGAATATGATCACATTATATCATGGTGGGAACAAAAATAAGCACAAACAGTGTATTGAAATTTCAATAAGACATTTATATAAAGGGTAATTATAAATTGAATAATGCCATTTTTGACTGCTCACTATTTATCGATTATCCCTGTAACTTTCCTCTTGTAAAGACAAAATTTGGAGCTTTTTTTTCCATGACAACAATTTACTTTCTGATTTTATCTAGAAAACGTTTTTCTCAACTGCAACCTTCTAATTCTTTTTTTTTCTACCTATCTTCAGTATAAAGATGTGATTGCCTAGATTACACAGCCAGACGTTATAATGTCATTTGAGGTTAGCATTATCAAATATATTTCTACATTATTTTTACTATATCTCAACTGATAATACACCACCAGAAATGATTATCATGAAATAGAGGAACTAGAAATCAATACAGAAGGTGTGCTGAAGCTACTTAAAACATACAAGTACACAAGCAAGTGGATCAGACAACATCCCAAATCACATCCTAAAACATTATGCAACAGAATTTGCACCTCCATAACTAAAATATTTAACTTATCCATGACTGGGATTACCAAAAGGACCGTTTAGGTCCAATACTCTTCCCCTGTCACATAAATGACCTCCAAAGCGGTAGCATCTCAAACAAGGACTGTCTATTCTCCGACACTCAAATCCCATCAGACCCAAAAAACAACTGCAAGCGACTTACAAAATCTCAAACA
>NW_027625077.1:0-7443 GCF_034508935.2 Berghia stephanieae
GAAAAAATTTTCTTTAGATGAATGGGGTTTCCCCAATAGTCGGGGTTGGGGGCATGATCAAAAAGCAAGGGGGGCTGTATTGTACTGGGTGCAGTTGAGGTTGATTTATTTTTCTGTTCCTTCGGGTCCACCCATCTGTGATCGGTCAGCTGGATTTTGATAGATTTGGGGGGGAAAATACTTTGTTCACTGAGATTAAAACTAGCAACCTAAACAATAAGGAATACAAGAAATTGTTACCTTTCTTTGAATACATGAAAACTGATAAACTCTACCCTTCCCAAGGTCCTTATGCATGTGAAACATGCCAAAAAATTAAAAGGGATTTTAAATGGTTTTTTTATTAGAAATATATATATTATATTTTATATATATTTAAAAAAAAACATAATCAAGAGTGTTTAAAAATCTTATTGTTTAAAGTTATTAACCGAACTCGTTTATTATAATTTTCCAAATTGATTCCACATTTGGGTCAATTTTTACATTTTTTTGTTTTTGGATCTTACTTACATAATCTATAACATTAAAATTTGTATAGCACATGAAATTCTTTTAAAATTGATGAGAGCTGCTTTAAGTCTAATAAAAGGATATATTTAAGAAACAATTTTTAGATAAAGATAGAAACCAGGACAACAAACCTTTTAAGAGAGAATTTTGGGGGTACTTCCACCTAATTTCAGTATCCAAACTCTAGGTAGGTTTATATTAGATTCTTTTTTCAGTCGTATAAGGATTGTAAATATAAATGACTAGAAAACATAGCTCTTTACCATAAATATATTTAAATAATACCCTACTACAGTTTTTTTTTTTTTTTCGATTCAAAATCAATAATCCTTGTGGGTACTGTTGAAAACCGTCATGATAAATAATGGACACCACTTAAACTCCTTTTTAAAGTGAAGTTCTGGAGACTACTTTTAATGTTTGGTTTTGGGTTTGTTTTTGTTATTTTTTTCCATAAAATGTTTTAAAATGGAATTGTTTTAGTGTCTAATCTAATCTATCGATTAAGTTTGTTTCCAAAAAAAAAAAAAAAAATATGGAAATGAAATTTGATTGGCTAATCAGTAAGAGAAAAACTTTTTTGTTATTTTCTTTATAGAATGTGGACGTATAATCAAAAACATCCTTTACTTAGAAATGGAAGTCAGCTGAAGGCAAGACCTTTGGTGTGCTGCACCCGCACTTTGATTAGATTGAAATGGGATCCTGTGATAAGGATGAACATGGTAGCAGCTACTAAAATCCTTACGGAAGGTAATGTTCATTTGTGTTCTTAATGTCTTGACATAGAATCTTAAGAAAATGATGAGGGCGAGGGTAAGGCATTGGATAAATATATGGAATAAATGAAAGCACCAGAGAAAATATTTTTATCTTGTTGATTTCATTCATATATCCCCCCCCCCCCTGTTTTTTTGGTCTTGGATGATTAAAAATGTAAATCAATCGCCTCTGGGGAAGGAGTGTTATTAAAAAACCATCTTGAGTGTCTTCTTGTTTTTTTTTTTTTTTGGTCCACGGCTTTTTTTAAGAGACCATTCAGGTGGTCTCCCGCCAGTCACATGGCCTAGATTGCTGCTGGACTCCTCTACTGTTTTTTTTTTTTTCTTTAAATAACAAGTTAATACTCTTTTTGATTTACTTTTTTTTCTGATTCCTGGCACTGAAAAAAATAAATATTCAGATGTCTTATGTCAAATTCTGTTTCATTGATGTTGATATGGGCTTAAACCTTGTTTTTTGTAACTGTACAGTTTTTAAAAATTAATCCAAACTTTAAAACTTGTTTGGTTTGTTTTTTTTTTTGGAAAGCACCTGCTGGGGCCCTCTGGAAGACCATGAAATCAAACCATTTCAAAAATAAACTCAACTTTTCAGGAATTGGAAAGTCTGCTGCGGCTCCCGAGAAAAATGCGTTTAAAAAGGCTAAAAAAAGGTAGGTAATGTGGACATTGGAAATTAAAAAAAAGTTTGTCTTTTATTGCTTTTGGCCCGCCACGGGAGCGCCAGATTTTATATCCCAATTTTGGTAAAACGATAAATGAATGTAACAGTTACTTGCTACCCTTTGGGTAGGACCCCTTTTAGTATATTGCAAAAGTTTATCTGTCAAAATCTAATAGACTCAGCTACCCAAATCACATTGGGTGGGTGGATGGAGGATTCGGAGAAAAAACCTCCACTTCAATTTTAAATATTGATATTGATCCCTTTGGTGGTTGAGGTTTTCAGTTGCCCCTGCATGTCATTTGGAAGTAAAAAAAAATATTAACATTGGAGAAATTCGACCCAAGCTGAGATAAATGCTTTTTTACTCATTAAAATTCATTTAAAGAAAACCATTGTTAAGTCTATCTCTTTCTGGGAATTAAATATACATTAAAAAAATTATATCTATTTTTATTTTTGTCTCATGTTTAAAAAAAACCCCAAAAACCTATGATAATAGCTAATTTTTAAAACTTGGATTATTCCAATTATTTACAGAAGGAGCTAATGTATTTGCTTTTATAATCTTGTCAAAAGTTTTTGCTGTGGAAAGACTGAGAAAAAATTGTCAGCATTCCTGGATTTTTTTGTTCCTTAGGCATGATTGACCTATGTCCCCCTTTTTTATCAACCCAGGGTAAGACAATGGATGGTGTTTCATTTCATTTAATCAAATTATTTCTCTGAACTACAACGAAAGGCATTCACTGACCGAATGGTACAATGTCTTATTTCTTTAACAAAGTCCAAGGATCATTTTAAATGTGAGCAGTGTTAGGATGAGTGACAATTTACAAATTCCGGGTCTGGGCAAATTGGTTTCCTTGAGTTGAAGCCAAATTCACCGCCCCCATTTTAACTTGGTTTTTGGGTTCCTGACTATATTGAATATATTTTTATTAAAGTATGTTTGTAGTCAAATATTTATGTTTTATGAAAACTACAGAGCTCAATGTGAAAAGGTGAGCATGGTAAATGAATGGGTCAAGGCATTGATTTTGTATCGTTTGAAGTGTGCACCAATTTTATTTTTATTTTCCTGAGACCCAGGTTGATAATGATCATTTGGCTCATAACAAAACGTGGGTGGTTGCCGTTGACATTGTAAGTGATTCGAGGATGGTTTTTCCCCATTTTGGAATGCCTAGTTCAATTCTTCTTATCTCTAATGTTGAACCTTAAAACAACCCAAAGTTGAAAAAAAATTAGGTCTAAAAATAAAAAGGGGTAGTGTGATGGTTGATTTGTTAGATACAATTTTAAGTGAAAGATTTTCGTGATTCTTAATGGACAGCTCTCTACTACTGTTATACAGTAAACATTTTTGATGGGTAAGGTGTTTAATTCAGTGTAAATTGGTTTTCCCTTTGTTTTTTTTTTCCCTTTTATTAACCCTTGAGCTTTTTTAAATAAAGCCATATCTCAACTAAAAGGTGCTCAAAGCGCATTATACTAAATCCCAAAGCCAGCAGCAGCAACTTTAACATGTAGGATGAGACATCCCTGCCTGAACAAGCGCTATTAAATTTATTTTTTATTGGTTTTACTGTTACTGACCCAGTTTTACTCACTTTACACCTATGGGACTCAACTTTACCACCACCAAAGAGATATTTTGAACCCCGAATTTTACCAGTCCGAGGGTAAATGTCATACCACAAGACAACAGAGCAGCACAGTTTCCTTTTCAGCACACCTGAAAGAAAAATAGACAATTGGAATTTCCTTTGATCTTAGTCCATCAGATTGCCGCATCAAGAGCCCAAGTTTACGATAATAGTCTCAAGGAGTACAATTGGGCGGCCTGTGCTTGATGGAAATGGGAATGATTAGCAAAAAGTACGAACTGGCAAATGTAGGAGGAAAAGAATGGAAAAAGGGGAGAACGTAAATAGTCTTTTATATATTAAATGGCTATGTTTAAAAAAAAAAAAAGTCTATTTTTGGTACTTTTATTAGGTCTATTCGAAACTGGTTTTTCTTTCAGGCTAAACCTTTTTTCACCCTGACTATTGTCAGATCCTCATTCATTGCCTGAACTATGTTAGAAATAAAAACGTAAAGAGTCCTTTTACACAATGAAAAAACTCTACATCAAGGGTTAGTTATCAGTGTTTACCCAGTCCGGTCTCTATCTTAAATATGACATTTTTTAACAGGCTATTCTGATGCTCATTGATCAAAACACTTTTTTTTTCACTTTGGTCAGAGGTATTTGGTTTCATATATCCATAGGTAACACTCTCAAATCGTCCAAAGAGTTTTTAAATCTGACTCGCCCCAGAGAGTTGTGTCAGAAATTGAGGCTTTTATGACATTTTTTTAGTCTTCTCGTTAATGTTGGGAGCCTTAGAAAGTTAAACAAAATAAAACTTCCTTGGTAGATTGTATTAAAGGGGAAAATATCAAACTTTCCAAAATTTTTTTTTTATAAAAACCTTATCTGATCCTTTGTGAATAAATAAAAGTTTAATAATAAATAATTAAATTGAACAAATGATTAAGTTTTCATACGATGTCCCAAGATAAAAATATATTATTTTTTGGGTTTGAAAATTAGAATTTTGAAAACAAATGCCCTATTTATTAAAAATAACACCTGCTCTGGAGAAACCTTTGTGATATAGTAGAAATTGTACACCATATTTACAAATACAATGTAAAAGACAGTCCAAGCCCGGTATTGGGACGATTCCTTGGGAACAGAATTTTTTCTATATAAATGTCAATTAACCCTTTTTCCCCCAATTCCCAGAAGCTTAAATTTGGGATTGGCCCGTCGCTTAATGGGGACGAAATTTGACAGTGACCATCCCCATAAAAAGAGCTTTTTTTTCGTTGTTTTTCCAATCATTTAAAAAATGATGGTTCATAAAATGAAAAATTAGTGTCACGGGACGGTCAACCAACCCGGTTGTGTGGTCATACAGTTATCATCACCAAAAGGTGTGAAAACTATAGAATTTTTACCGGGTATCCCTTTTCAGTGTTCATCGACCCTTGCCCCCTCGGGGCACGTTCATGATCATGGGGGGCAATGGTCTGATGCCTTCCCCCGAAGACTTAATTGAAAAATACACAGAAAAAAAAACAAACCCTAAAAAAAAAAAGTTGAAAAGGAAAAACGGAAAGTAGGATGAAGGGACAAGCCCCAATGATATCATTCGAAAAAAACGTGAAATGGTGAAGCTGTAGGGAGATTTGAAAAGAACTGGACCCCCTTTAAAAATAATTGGGATCAAAATTAGCAGTCAAGTAGCCGCTGGGAATTACACAAGTAAACGTCAGACCCAAATTCCCTGTTCCCCATTCCTATGGCTTTAAACATGAGGAAAAAAAAAAGAAAAACGAAGGAGGCACAAAACAAAACAAAAGAAGCTTAAATGGGAACCAATACATCTTTCATTAGAAGTTGGGATTGGTCAGTCACGTTTGGATAAATGCAGAGGGGGACTATGGTAAAATCTGAAAAATTTTTCTCAATTCATTGTCGAGAACCGAGCTGTTCCCAAATTAACCGTCTTGGACTGTATTATTATTATTAAATTATTATTTATTAATTATTATTATTATTTATAAATTATTATTTTTTATTTTTTATATTATTATTTTAATTATATTGTTATGTAGCTATGATATTGGAATAAAAAGTAATTTTTGCATTTTGGTTTGAGTTTGGCTCAATGGATCAGTACATTATCCCCCCTTTTTGAAAATTGCCTTTTATAGCACTGAACAAAAATAAAGTTTACATTCCCAGAAAACGTAAAATGATTTCAAACCAAACCATTATTTACAGATTTTGAATTGGGAAATAATTAGAGTTAAAAAAAGAAGGCCAGCCAATGTTTTGTGGACCAATCTGGCGAATTCCTGTCGTCTTTGTGAATCCCAACTGGATAATCAGTGTCTCCAATAAAGTTCATCTGTCTACAAAATAGAGATTTGTGGGTCTAGATAGGGAAACACGTACAGATGTTGACACAATTTACCCAAATGTTTTCCTTGGGTGTGTCAAACAGACATGAAAACCGCCATGAATCTTTTCTTGTCCAATTTTTACTTGCTGGATTTGTTGGAAAAATGTTATATATAAGAAAGTTAAATTAGTATCAGAGCAATGTTTTAATGAAGAAAAAAGTCAGTCAGGGGCGACAGAAAAATCTTATATTTTTCACTTCAGGATTTTGGTGTTGTTTTTGGAGACAATTAACTCATGACAAATCTAGATTTCCAGTAAAATGCCTGTTGCCTCCCACACGGGATCCAGTCCCAAAATCAAAATCATTATCAATATGTTTATAGCAAATGAAAGGAATTTAGGGCCTGTTTTTTAATTTATGTATTGGAAAAAACAGAACTGTGTTTAGGAAAAAAATGGATATTATTTCAAAATTTAACACGGGGCGGGAAAGCTGGAACTCCCCTCTTTTATTACAAGCAGTTTTCAAAGTCAGAAAGTCTCCATCAAAAAGACAAGGAAGATGGGAAAAGTGAGGGAAGTCAAAGCAAGAGCAAACACAAATTCCATCATTCTTGTGATGTTTCTTATCTTAAAAGGAAGTTTTGGGTGAAATCGGGTTTTTGGCTAAAGACCCAATTTTATCAAACCAAAAAGATTTAAAATCTTTGACTTAGGATCAGATTTTTAAAAAGATTAAACCCGTTTCTTTCACGAAATTCAAAGTAATGGCTCTGACCTTCTTTAGAAATTCCTTTTTTCCCCCGCCAATACCCCGTGAAAAATGTACTTCCAGGAATTGAAAATTTTTTGTTTGTCACTTTTCCATCGATTTTAAAATCCTGGTCTTTTGTTATCAAATGACGTCTGCAAACAGGAGCCTTCCAAACCAAATGTTCTCCCCAATAAAAACTTGGGGGAAAGCTGTCAACAGATGTGGTGCCAAAGGTATGCATTGAAACTCCCAAAGACCCTTGAAGTCAATGGAATACCCTGGGGATAAACCCAGCATAGTTTAAAAGGTATAAAGGGATCCATAGATAAAATGGATTAAAACTGTCAACCTTTGTCAGTTGTTTCACAATCTTTGTCTGATGAGTTTAAATGTGTTCACCCATCACCAAAACCCACACACAACACACACAATAAAACACTTATTATAAACGGGGGCCTTTCATTTTTTTGCTATCAAAAAAAATCCTTGGCACGTGGTTTCATAAAACCCTTGACTCGTCCTCATTTTTTCTTCTCGTAACAAAGCCAAGTCTGTCAAATAACACTTCTGCCAACGCCGCAACCATGGGAATAGATACCCTTCGGAAGAAGAAATTTCCCGTCAAGGTTTTGTAAGCCAATTTTCCGCCACAAAGGTCAACAAGCTTTCTTCATCGACATCAAAGCGCTTTTCCTACCAGCTCACGTTTTCAGTTGCCCAAAGAGGTTGATAACCAGATGGTGGGGGGTCTTGGACTGGGTTGGGG
>NW_027625078.1:0-2500 GCF_034508935.2 Berghia stephanieae
TTTTACTATCAATGGTATGTGTCGAAGTAAATTACCGGGTTCTACCGCTTGGTCATAAGAACCAACACAGAAAACTATGTGTAAACTTAAACGTTTACAATATGGTCGAGATCATCGTGTGATAACTAGTCATCCATTTGACGGTATAAAACAATAACAATGATGAGAGAGAGGTCACGTTATTGTTTATAAACAACCAACTATGTTTGTCCGAGCACGTGTGAAGGTGTGTCACAAATTTCATGTTTGGATTGGTCGAAAATCTACTGGTTAATAGTGTGTACGACGTATTGTCTTCCTCAGTTCTGTCGGGAGCCCATACATTTTGGTCTGCAGAGATGTGGTGCCAGGCCAAAATCCCCTCCTGCTATTGCATATATTATAGATGCTGTGCGCTTGGCTGAGAAACTCACAACATTTCCATCCGGAAATTATTAGAGAGAGTATGCGCTTGGTTAAGAAGCTCACAACATTGCTATCTGGAAGTATAACGGACCGACACACAAAACTATGTGTAACCATGAACTTTTATGGTCTGGTTCATCCAGTTTAGTGAGAATTACTCACAAACGTGGGTGGCAAAAAGATTTTGGCGGAAAGAACTTTGCTATAGACTAGCGTCCTATCCAAAGGATGGCAAACAATTGCTATTATCCGTTTCACGCTATAGAAATCTATAAACTCCGGCTCCATTGGCCGAAAAGCTCTGAAGGATATTTATATTAAAGATAAGAATAATATGATAATTAATGTTTGTCATTGTCAATATTAAAAAAAATAAATCGAAAAAAATAAAATTCATTTATTCACCCCATAGGGGAAATTTATCTCTAATTTCTATTCCAAGGGGAGACTGGAATAACCCAGGCATCAGACCGTGGCCTTTGTAAAGTTATGGCCTGACACTGACCAAAAAATGACGTCAAAATGCCAGTCTTTTGCCACAAAGAAAACAAATCGTGAGTTGTATTCAATAGTTCAACCAATGAAATAACTTGTTTCCATGAGCACTACTAACGACAACTCACTAGGCGGTGCAAAAACCAAATAATGACGTCAAGCTGCCAGTCCTTTTAGATTTCAGTGTCAGGTCATAGATAGTATGCAGATGACGTCACTCACGCCTTTGTTATTGTTTTTGACATCCGCGTTTGTGAGTTGTTTCCACTAAACTGTATTAACCAGACTAAAAAGTTCATGGTTACACAGAGTTTGTGTGTTGGTCCGTTATACTTCCGGATGGCAATGTTGTGAACTCCTTGGCCAAGCGCATTTATCTATAGATTAGAATGCGCTTGGCCAAGGAGTTCACAACATTGCCATCCGGAAGAAAAACGGACCAACACACAAACTCTGTGTAACCATGAACTTTTATAGCCTGGTTAATACAGTTTAGTGAGAACAACTCACAAAAGCGGATGGCAAAAACAATAACAAAGGCCTCAGTGACGTCATCTGCATACTATCTATAATATAACCATGGCTACGGTCAGACACAGTGCAGCAAATTGAGCGAGGATGAAGTGACTTGCTCAAGGCCACACAACGCAGCGGCGGTGGGTGATCTGTCTAACTCGGTACCTTTTGGGTACGAAGCAAAGACCACAGCTTCTAGCAGCTTGGTATCACGCCAACTGGGGAAGAACGGCTATCGGTTAAAATGACGAGACTCGTGCGGCTATGTGGTCTTGTGGTATGACACTCGCTTTCGGATAGGATTGTCCTGGGTTCGAGCCTCGCTCGGCGCATAGTTGAGTCCTTGTAAAAGTCTCTTATTACAAAAATGTTCTCACCGTATTCAGGTGTATATTGAACACCTGGCCATTGTCTTTGAGGAATAAAATTGTAATATCGCCTAACAGCTGGTGTCATGTCTCGTTCTACATATTGCATGTTGCTGTTGGTCGGGAACCTCTTGTAAAGCGTTTTGAGCACGTTTAGTGGATATTGCGTTATATAAAAACTCAAGTTTTTTTTCTTTATCATACTTGGGCTTGGCATTTTTGACAAGTTGACGTTAAATTAAATCGATCGATATAGATTATAAAGGAACAATTTTCGAACCAAAATATATTTCAAACATTGGGTTTCATTTTCAGTTTACCACAAAAAAGCTTGTCCTTGAGTGGAGAACTACATTGTCTATCTAGCAGTGTTGATGTCTGTTTTCCGTGTCAAATAAGAGAGATGTCTACATATTATAATAACGAATTAGTGAGATTTAAAGAAACATAAGCCCCGTCAATTGACAAAAAATGCGATTAATTTAATGAGATGAAGATAAAGCCTATCCACTTAATTTGTAACCAATTTGAGGAAAGGGAGATAAATCACGTCAAAAGATTAGCTTTGTTTTTAGTATTTATTTATCATTATTTCTAGAATAATAATTATTTTAATTCTAGATTTGAGACACAAGTCGCTTGATAAATGCAGAGCTGCCTACTTGAAACTTTTAAAATTCGTCGTTTCCAAGGGGAAAAAGAAAATGAAAAAAGTC
>NW_027625078.1:7500-20000 GCF_034508935.2 Berghia stephanieae
ATAAAAGCACCCAAGAAAAAGTAAAACAATGGAGAATTGGTTCAAACAGGGAACAGCAGATGTAGATACCAAGAGGGTACCATCAATGTACTTAGTTTGAGATCACCTTAAAGTCTCATCCAGACACCAGCACGAGATACCACTAAGAGGGTCACACTCAAATGTTTACAGAATACATAACTAACAATACATTACAGAGAGATGATTTACAAGGTACACAATTATCATCTGCCTAAATATTTGACTGTTCCCCCCCCCCCCCCTCCCCACAGTCAAGGACTCCAGCCAGGCTGTGACAAAGCTAAATAATCCCATTTCAAGACAAAGACAGAAAGCAAGTCGAAAAACAGATAATATAAGGAATAGAAGACGCAGCGTGACCTCCGCCCCACGCTGTGAGGTCAAAGGACCCCGCCCAGAAACCCTTCTTGGGCCTGGAACAAAGACAGCAACAACGCGATTACATCACATTAGATTACGAATAGGTTTTCGAGTCCCGCTCTGAGTGGCACAGAGTTGAGTCCTTGGAAAATGCTATTTCCTCACATTGCCTCACCTACTCAGGTGTAAAATAAGAACCCGGCCTTTAACAGCGTTGTCTATGACGGAAAAAAATAGTGTAATGTCGCGTAATGGTGTCATGTCTTATTTTACATGTTAAGTGTTGCTGTTGGCTAGGGACTTCGTTGAAAAGCGCTTTGAGCACGTTTAGTGGAAATTGCGCTATATCATCATTATCATAGCTTGTCGCTCCAACACCGAATCCACTCCACAGAATCTGGGAAGCAGACTCTTAGGTCATGGTCAGTGCAGCTGGGCCCATCCTGGCATTCTCTTAAGGATGTGCTCCATCGTCTGCTCTGGGCATCCACATGTCCATAAGCTAAATCTCAGCCATCCCCCCACTTTTTCATGCTTCCAGCTTTTCTCCCGAGTGTTGCCCGTGCACTGTTCAGTGTTACCAATTCATTTCTGGGATCTCAGTTCCGTAGGGTAGTTCTTCTCTCGGATCTTCAACGGCTACATTTCATTTGCATGATTGTCCCACTCCTGAGCAATTAAAATGATTAGTTTTTAAAATATTAGATCTAATTAACAACTTCAATGACAGTCTCAGATGTGAGATTTTCAACTGGCTGAGGGTGAATCCAAACATTCAATCAATGGAGCGCAAATTTTCTAAGATCTGTTTTTTTTTTTTGTCAGTTAAGGGCAGTTTATTTTATTTAAACCCCACACCAATGTGCTCATATTTGCAGGTCTGATAACCTAACGAAATTATATAATAAAAAAAAAACATATGCCCGTCTGCCCCGACCTCGTAAGATATCGTCGCCTTGGCATTCCACGAAGGAATATAGAAAATTCATCAAACAAGATGTCTGATGTCAACAGGAATCACCCATGTCGTCCAAGTCAGCACATTGGGGGATTAATAATCTAAATTAACGAAATTATATATAGTATGAATTTGACGTCACTCAGGTCTTTGTTAATGGTTTTGTCCATCCGCGTTTATGAGTAATTCTGACTATAGATAGAATGCGGTTGGCCAAGGAGTTCACAACATTGCCATCCGGAAGTATAACGGACCAACACACAAACTCTGTGTAACCATGAACTTTTATAGTATGGTTAATACAGTTTAGTGAGAACAACTCACAAACGCGGATGGCAAAAACAATAACAAAGGCCTGAGTGACGTCATCTGCATACTATCTATACTGTATTAACCAGACTATAAGCGTTCAAGGTTACACATAGTTTTGTGTGTTGGTCCGTTATACCTCCGGATGGCAATGTTGTGAGCTTCTTAGCTAAGCGCATACTATCTATAGGCTTGCTGTAACATTGTTATTGTAATGGACAAAAAAAATGGTGTTAGTTTGAGTGAATTTTCATTATAAAACAATGTGGCCGTAACACTTTGGGTTACCAGACTTGCAAAGTAAGCACAATAGGAAACAAAAGTGTGATGTCAATAAACTGGTTCCAATCTCATTGGAAGTGTAGAACAACTCTACCGGGGGGCTGAATACATACTTTGTGTAATTAATTTTCTGATTTCAGAGTGATGGCATCTTATGTTCTAGTCTAAATAAATGCTGGTCGTCTATAAAGATCTGCCATTCTCGGAGTTATAGCCCTATATAAGTTTATAGCATTCTTCTTCTTCTTCTTCTTCTTCTTCTTCTTCTTCTTCTTCTTCTTCTTCTTCTTCTTCTTCTTCTTCTTTCTTCTTCTTCTTCTTTCTTCTTCTTCTTCTTCTTCTCTTCTTCTTCTTCTTCTTCTTCTTCTTCTTTTCTTCTTCTTCTTCTTCTTCTTCTTCTTTTCTCTTCTCTTCTTCTTTCTTCTTCTTCTTTCTTCCTTCTTCTTCTTCTCTTCTTCTTCTTCTTTTCTTCTCTTCTTTTCTTCTTCTTCTTCTTCTTCTTCCTTCTTTCTTCTCTTTCTTCTCTTCTTCCTCCTCTTCTCTTTCTTCTTCTTCCTTCTTCTTCTTCTTCTTCTCTTCTTCTTCTTCTCTTCTTCTTCTCTCCTATCTTTTATTATTATTATTATTATTATATTATTATTATTATTATTATTATTTATTATTATGATTATGATATGATGTATTATTATTATTATTATTATTATTATTATTATTATTATTATTATTATTTATGATTATTATTATTATGATTATTATTATTATTATTATTATTATTATTATTATTATTATATTATTATTATTATTATTATTATTATTATTATTATTAAGAATCTGGAAATACATCCTGCTATTAAAATAGCAATGTCACACTACGATTCAATATATAATCTATTCAATAGGACTGCTTACTTACACAATTCCAAGGATTTTGGAACCGGAAAAGTAGAAGGTGTGATGTTACAACTTTTCTTCCCTATTTTGGGTTTCAGACCTGAAAAATAAGCACAATTTACCCCCACACCCAAACACAATTATTTCCAACGTCCATCCCCCCCCCCCCTTTTCCTCGATCTATTTTTATCTCAAATGGATGATATAAAAGTGTTCCTATTTTCACTAATGGCATGTTACCATCACCGTTATACGTGTGTGCCTTTTTTTTAACCTTCCCCCCAAAAAACAGCCTTTTATAGTAACTCGTATTACTCACACAAGCAGCGGCCAAAAATAGACATCGGCTATCCATTTCGCTAATGTGTCTGGCCAGCCCTGCCGAACTCTGAAAAACACATATTTAGAATTTTGGCCATAAAAATCGTCCTTCAAATATCGATGGATAAAAATGACCCTTGACATGTCAAAAACTGTACTAAACCCTTCAAGTTGAAGTCCCAGGTTTGAGAGTTTTTGACACGATGAGGGTCATTTTAATTGATCGATATTTGAAGGGCGTATTTTCTGGCCAAAATCTTCATAAATTTAAATACGTGTTTGATTTTCCGTACGACTGAGCTGATGTCTCGTAAAGAACATTGGTCTTTTTATTTATTTATTTTTTTTCCTTTTTATTACATCTTCTTGTTCATGTTCTTCTTCTTCTTGTTCTTGTCTATGTTCTTGTTATTCTTGTTCTTGTTCTTGTTTTGGTTCTTGTTATTCTTGTTCTTGTTCTTGTCCTTGTTGTTGTTGTTGTTCTTCTTCTTCTTCTTCTTCTTCCTTCCCTTTAAGTTGTCTTTATATTTGAATGTCTAGTTATTTTCCTCAGCTCTATCAGGGGCCCATACAGTTTAGTCTTCAGAGGTGTTGTGTAGTACCAGGCCAAAAATCCTCTCTTGCTGTTGCAAACTTTGGGCAAGTCTGGAGTATATTATGGTGGGGGTCTTCTCCTTCACAAATTCCATACATGAGTTTTAAAATGAGCTTTTATATAGCGCAATATCCACTGAACGTGCTCAAAGAGCTTTACAAGGGGTCCCTGGTCAACAGCAACATGTAACATGTAGAACGAAACATGACGCCTATTAGGCGATATAAATTTTTTTTTCCGACGTGACAACGCTATTAACGGCCAGGTACTCATTTTACACCTGAATACGGTGAGAGAATGTGAGTAAAGAGCCTTCTCCAAGGACTCAACTATGCACCGAGCGAGGCTCGAACCCATGACCTTCCGGTCCGAAAGCGAGTGTCATACCACTAGACCACATAGCCACACCACATGCCTACTTTGATTGTGTCCTGATCGCAGTCTAAATATTTTAAAGGTTGTGTTACAAACAACAATGAAGGCTGTGTTACAAACAAGTAAAGCGGCTATGTGGTCTAGTAGTATGACACTCGCTTTCGGATCGGAAGGTCCTGGGCTCGAGCCTCGCGCTCGGCGCATAGTTGAGTCCTTGGAAAAGGCTCTTTACTCACATTCTCTCACCGTACTCAGGTGTAAAATGAGAACCTGGCCGTTAACAGCGTTGTCTTTGTCCGAAAAATTGTAATATCGCCTAACAGGCGTTATGTACCATCCTACATGTTAAATGTTGCTGTTGATTAGGGACCCTTTGTAAAGCGCTTTGAGCACATTTAGTGGATATTGCGCTACATAAAGCTCGATTTTATTAAGTAAATATTGCGTTACAAACAACCAAATCCCGAATGGACTTTCAAAGACAACTGTTCTCATTTCCCATCCTTATTAATTAGGATTCAATAATCTAATGTCACGTACGCCCAGCAACGAGCACCTTGGTTCTAAACAAAGAAAATCGGTACTTTTTATTCTTCATGCTGGATACAACTTTTACACATGTCATGTGATCAAGATGTATAAAAGTCAAAACATGATCAGATTTATAATGTTTTTCTCCTCTGGATACACTTTTATGCTCGTCGGAGAAGTATTTCATAAGGCGTCCGCCATTTTCCCGATAGATAGTATGCGCTTGGCTAAGAGGCCCACAACATTGCCATCCGGAAGTATAACGGACCAACACACAAAGCTATGTATAACCATCAACCATTATAATAAAAAATGAAGAAGTATGGAAAAGAACACAGCAGAAACCAGTGGGAGAGGAAATAGGAAGAAGACGATGGAGGTGGATTGGACACACGCTTAGAAAGAATGACTCAACTATAACAAAGAAAGTATTGGACTGGAACCCTCAGGCAGAAGATCAAGGGGAAGGCCACGAAGAACATGGAGAAGAATTAAAGAAGCTGATATACAGAGAAGTGGTAAGACCTGGAATGAGATAAAAAAGTTAGCTCAGGATAGAGAAGGATGGAAACTGTTTGTCTGTGGCCTATACCCTGACCCAGGGTGAAAAAAGGCAATGATGATGACTAAGTTACTATGCGTCATTACGAGGGAAGTGACGTCACGGCTGTTGAAGACTATTGTACTTTAAAGACCATTGGTACGTGTAATGGTCACATGGGAAGGATAAAACTGCCGTACTCTGGAGAAAAAAAAAACATATTTAAAAATTTGGCCAGAAAACTCGACCTTCAAATATCGATCGATTTAAATGAATCTCATTTTGGCAAAAACTCTCAAACTTGGGACTTCGCGTTACAATACAACTGCTATGACCAGCGATTGTTACACCTAGGTGTGGAGAGAAATTGTTACAGTGATATTGTGTAATAATTTAATAATAATAATAATAATAATAATAATAATAATAATAATAATAATAATAATAATAATGATAATAAAATAATAATAATAATAATAATAATAATAATAATAATAATAATAATAATAATAATAATAATAATAATAATAATAAAAATAATAATAATAATAATAAAATAATAATAATAATAATAATAATAATAATAATAATAATAATAATAATAATAATAATAATAATAATAATAATAATAATAATAATAATAATAAATTCCGCTTATATAACGCATATTCCCTTTGGAGGGCTATTTGCGCTTTACAATAAAATCTCGAGAATAAAAAGAAACATACAAATTATATTAGCAACAGGTACATATGGAAGTGTATATATATATATATATATATATATATATATATATATATATATATATATATATATATATATATATAATATATATATAATGCAAATTTTCACTCACATTGTGTCACACGTAACAGGGACATAAATAGATATCTACATAAAATTGTATGTGATGAAGTATTAGTTATGGTTATTTAAGACCGATAAACATAGAGGGCTATCGAAAATAAAATTATATCACAACATTTCTTGATTTCTAATGATCAAATCTTATAATATTTGTTAAAACTCTACGTTTAAAATATCTTTTAAAAGAATATTTTTGAGTCTAAAAATCTAATGCCCTCAGGCAGGCTGTTCCATACTTGAGGCCCTGCAAATCTGAAAGATCTTTCACGAATTGTTTTTAGACTCACTTTGGCTTTTTTCTTTTAAAGAAAAAGACACAGACGTACACGATCGTAAATTGCGCCCATGGGGAATAAAAGTTAAGATGATCTGTAAGGGAGATTGGCGCTTCGTTAATGTATGGTAACGAATGTGACAATGTGCGGCTATGTGGTCCAGAGGTACGACACTCGCTTTCGGATAGGAAGGTCCTGGACTCGAGCCTCGCTCGGCGCATAGTTGAGTCCTTGGACAAAGCTCTTTACTCATATTCCCTCACCGTACTCAGGTGTAAAATGAGTACCTGACCGTTAACAGCCTTGTCATTGTCGGAAAAAATTGTTATATCGCCTAAGAGGCGTCATGTTTCGTTCTACATGTTACTTGTTGCTGTTCGTCATCAGGGACCGACCCCTTGTAAAGCGCTTTGAGCACGTTTAGTGGATATCGCGCTAGCTATACAAACGTTCAAGTTAAAAGTTAATTTTCCTGTACCTACCTGGTAATGAGAAAATTATTGCTCGAATAATTAATTGACTCATAGATAATTACAAGCATCCATCTACCTTGAAGGTTGTTCATTCAATTAAGCAGAGTGGTCCGAATTGCAGTCTTCCCATATTATGCGGACAAAAAGCCGTTTCCTCGATTTGGTCAGTATCTTATCTTATCTTATCTTACTAAAGGCTTAATAGGAATTATCCTTTAAATGCCTTATATAATAGTTTAAAATTACAGAATCTCATATAGCTTGCATTGTAACATTCAAAGACAGTTTTACACAACTTTGAATGTCAGGAAAAAATGTATCAATACGGCAATGTAAAATCGAAAAATACTATCATAGAATACTGATAATTGAAAACAGCAAATGGTATATTTACATTAAGAACCGATCGATCAGTCTGACCCTCACTTTGCTAAAAATCCCAAACGCGAGACTTCCAATAATTGTTAGGTTCTGCTGCTATGTGGACTAGATAGTAGTATGACACTCGGTTTCGGATCGGAAGGTCCTGGGTTCGATTCTCGCTCAGCGCATAGTTGAGTCCTTGGAAAAGGCTCTTTACTCACATTCCCTCACCGTACTCAGGTGTAAAATGAGTACTTGGCCGTTAACAGCGTTGTCTCTGTCCGAAATAAAATTATAATATCGACTAACAGGCGTCATGTCTTGTAATAAATGTTAAATATTGCTGTTGGACAGAGACCTCTTGTAAAGTTCTTTGAGCCACATTTAGTGGATATTGCGCTATATATATATATGCTCCATTTTTTTCTTGTCTATCTGACCTCACTTCGTTAAAAAGCCTCAACCGTGAGACTTCAAATAATTGTCAGGTTCTGTGGCTTCAATCGCTCAGTTGGTAGAGCAGACGCTTCACACATTAAACAACCGAGATCAATCCCTGGTAAAGCCGAGATTATATGCTGACAACCCCCCCCCCCCCCCCCCCACACACCAACCCAGACCACTTTTCACCCAGCAGTAATTGGGTAGTTGGATCTGTTAGATCTGTCGAAAAGTAAATTATTGTGTCTCGCTTAGACTACGCTCTAAACAAAGGGTAGCAAGAAATTGCTTTTACTCGTGTCATTCTACATAAACTGGGATAAGCTCCGGCTCTATGCGTCTGATGGCTATGAATAACTGCTGTTTAAAACGTATTTACAAGGTGAGAGTAATTTTAATCAATCGTTTTTGAAAAAAAATAATTATTATTTTAAAATTTAATTTTATATCGCGCAATTTCAACTTAACGTGCTCAAAGCGCTTTACCAACAGCAACACGTAACATGTAGAACGAGACATGATGCCTGTTAGGCGATATCACATTTATTTTTCGACAGAGACAGACCATTAAAGGCCAGGTTCTCATTATACACCTGAGTACGATGAGAGAATGTGAGTAATAAGAGTCTTTTCCAAGGATTCAACTATGCGCCGAGCGAGGCTCGAACCCATGACCTTCCTATCCGAAAGCGAGTGCCATACCACAAGAACACATAGCCACACGAATTCTGACCAAAGTGAAAGTAAAACTAAAAAGTTAAAAGCTAAAAAGGTGGTTTGACAGAAAACGGCACGGTTATAGTTTCCTCATTCTCGAAAACACGTGACCACCCAGTCAGGTGGTTGCCATCTCATTGGCCGAAATGGTGACTGACTTGTGACCTTGACATTGCAAGTGATGACGGGAGAAATACAGCTTTGATCATCAGGACGGACGCAGAGATACCAACCCTCAGATGTTATGCTGTTATTCACTTTTAATGAATGAAAAAAAGGAATAAATAAATTAATTAATTAAATGAAATCTAAATGAACATATTATTTTGTTATTCACTTTAATGAATGAAAAAAGGAATAAATAAATTAATTAAATGAAATCTAAATGAACATAAAAATGAATGGGAAAACAAGTCTACATTGAAAACAATTATAATTAACACAAATTTGACTTTGATATGTTGTGCGACTATGTGACTTGTTGTATGACACTTGCTTTCGGATGGGAAGGTCCTGGGTTCGAGCCTCGCTCAACGCATAGTTGAGTCCTTAGAAAAAGGCTCTTTACTCACACTCTCTCACCGTATTCGGTGATATGCGGTTATGTGGTTTTGTGGTATGACACTCGCTTTCGGATAGGAAGGTCCTGGGTTCGAGCCTCGTTCAGCGTATAGTTGAGTCCTTCTCTCACTGTATCAGGTGTAAAATGAGTACGTGGCCGTTAACATCGTTGTCTCTTCCAGAAAAATTGTAATATCGCCTAACAAGCATCATGTCTCGTTCAACATGTAACGTGTTGCTGTTGGACAGGGACCCTTTTTAAAGCGCTTTGAGCACGATTAGTGGATATTGCGCTATATAAAAGCTAACAGCAACACTTAACATTTAGGACCGGACATGACGCCTGTTAGGCAATATTACAATTTTTTTTCAGACAGAGACACAACGCTGTTAGCGACCAGGTACTCATTTTACACCTGAGTACGATGAAAGAATGTGAGGAAAGAGCCTTTTCCAAGGACTCAACTATCCGCCGAGCGAGGCTCGAACCCAGGACCTTCCTATCCGAAAGCGAATTTCATACCACAAGACTGACAAGGGTGTCTTGTAAAGCGCTTTGAGCATGTTTAGTGGATATTGCGCTATATAAAAGCTCAAGTTTAGTTCCATGCTTAAAATTTAACGATTAACTTAAAAGTACACTTATTTTTGTCCGATGGTACACATACCGGAATCTTTACCTTAGATACATGGGAATTGACATCTCTGAAGTCACTGACGCCATTAACACTGATATTTGGGACATGTCTACGCATCTACTCTACCTAATTGACACCTTGGGTGGCTTCAACTCTGATTAAATCAAATTAACCTAAAAAAAAAAAAAAAACAACCAAAAAGCTCAAAATAACACGCCAGATATATGACATAGGAATAGCACTTCTGAACTCGAAATTAGGTGTTGGGTCCTTCTCCTCAATCCACATTAGTGTTGCCACGTGGGCAGATTTTCCGCCAGATTAGCGGATTTTTATCATCTTGTGGCGGGAGACAATGACCTGGCGGATGGCGGATTTTTTGGCGGATTTTTGATGCTTTGTATACCCTTTTAAAAAGTAAAAGCATAGCAATCAAATCTAATTATTTCTTCTTTTCCCCCCTAAAGTGACTTTTCGGAGCACCTATTGTGAGTGTACTGTTGGCCTAGATCTATATTACACAACCTAATTCAGATTAACCAAAGATGAAAACAATATCCGACAGTCTAACTCGACTCCCGCTCAAACAAAATCAAAACTCTGAATCTTCATGCCTTTAAAAATGGAACAGTTGTAAATAGGTGAGTGGCTGTTTAGTAACATATTTTTTATTCTGAAACAATTTACTATTGTTGATTATAAGTGTTTTATATCAAATGGCAGGTTTCGGGCAAATGTCGCAGGCGAAGTAGGATAAAGTTGGCGGATATTTGGCTGATATCTGGCATAAAGTTGGCGAGATTTTTGCAAAGGCACCTGGCAACACAGGATTTCACACTCACACAACCATTACTATTGATGTATTATTGGAGATATATACACACCTACTCTACATAATTGACACCTTGGTTGGCGTGGCGTTATGACTGATGATACCAAAATGACATTAACTATTGAAAAAAGGGCAAAAATAACCTATAGATAGTATGCGCGTGGCCAAGCAACTCACACCATTGCCATATGAAGTATAACGATTAATACAGTTTTGTGAGAATTACTCATAGACGCGGACGGCAAAAGACAAATAACAAAGACGGGAGTGACGTCAACTTCAATCTATCTATATGCGCTTGGCCAAGGAGTTCACAACATTGCCATCCGGAAGTATAACGGACCAACACACAAACTCTGTGTAACCATGAACTTTTATAGTCTGGTTAATACAGTTTAGTGAGAACAACTCACAAACGCGGATGGCAAAAACAATAACAAAGGCCTGAGTGACGTCATCTTCGAACTATCTATACCACTAATGTAATGAGCATGCTGTTAACCCTCTCTCTACCAGCTATTTTCAGAATTTTACTCAAAACTTCATACTCGCCTAACACAAAAATAGATTCTTTTCAAACGGATTAGCAACGAACAAGTATAATATTCTATATTTTGTTCAGAAAAATGAGCTCTGCAACACAGTGTCGAGTTTTTATGGCTATAACTAAAACAAAATGAAATTAGATTAAGAAAATTGTTGGCCGCATCGTAACGAATGTGACGATTTTCCTATGGGCGGTAAGGAAAGGACCGAAGCCGATTGGATACCACCCACAATGTCTCCTCTTGCTGGTGGAAAAGTCTGGCAACTTGTCCCCCAGTTTCGAGGAGGGTATG
Organism: Berghia stephanieae; assembly: GCF_034508935.2. Classification (NCBI taxonomy): domain Eukaryota; kingdom Metazoa; phylum Mollusca; class Gastropoda; order Nudibranchia; family Aeolidiidae; genus Berghia; species Berghia stephanieae. Next base: position 18,691 of record NW_027625078.1, read on the forward strand.
TCCCCGCTCCCTCGAGGGATTGATTTCGTCCAAACCGACTTCCATCTTGTATAATATGCAGCTCTGTCCGAAGTCAGGGAAGCTACGTACTCGGATTGACGGGACTTTTTTCGGCTAGAAAAGGGTCGAAATTAATTCCGAGCTAAATAAATACCAATTTCATTAGGTGGGTCACATATCTTCTGTTGACCACGTAAATCCGGGGGGGGGGGGGGGGGGGGGGGGGGGTGGTGAGGGACCGTAGCCATCGTTATGTTATAGATAGTATGCAGTGACGTCACTCAGGCTTTGTTATTGTTTTTGCCCATCCGCGTTTGTGAGTTGTTCTCACTAAACTGTATTAACAGACTATAAAAGTTCATGGTTACACAGAGTTTGTGTGTTGGTCCGTTATACTTCCGGATGGCAATGTTGTGAACTCCTTGGCCAAGCGCATTCTATCTATAGCTTGACAATGAAATCCAAAAGGACTGGCAGTTTGACGTTATTATTTGGTTTTTGCACCGCCTAGTGAGTTGTCGTGAGTAGAGCTCAAGGAAACAAGTTATTTCATTGGTTGACTATTGAATACAACTCACGATTTGTTTTCTTTTGTGGCAAAAGACTGGCATTTTGACGTCATATTTTTGGTCAGTGTCAGGCCATAACTTTACGAAGGCCACGGTAGGACACGCTTTCTCAGCTGGTAGATCAGTCGCTACAGTCAAGATGGAGCCGGGATTGAGTCTTTGAAGCCGATGAAACTGAGATTTTTTTTTCTCTTCTGATTCCACCTCCCCCCTACCCACCACTCTTTCCATCCTGTTTATTCGGCGGTGATAGTTGGGTAGTTGATTATATTTTATATCTGGCTGAGAATTCTTTACTATTCAAAGGGTAGCTAGCGACGTGTACATATATGCAGGTCTGACTTATGGGCCTTGTTCAACATTGTTGTTACTGGACAATATTTTGGGTCATTTTCTTTTTAGATTTCCATTACAACAATGAGCCCATAAGGAATTGGGTTATCAGACCTGAAAAATAAGTGCACGTTGGTAGCTAGCAATTGCTATTGTCCGTCTAATGCTAATGAATTTGGGATAGACTCGCATTCAATTGGGCCTTATTATTAGTATGGCTCTTTATGACCACATTCCAAATCCAAATTGAAAACGAAGGTGCCAATTGCATCGCATCGCCTTCCCTTTCAATCATTTAACTCACTAAACCCTAACACCGACTATATCCGTCGTTTACCCGGGGTTACTTTTACCCCATGTCTATTTATTTCATTTTTCTGAGGCAAAATATTGGCGTGGCATCAAAGC
>NW_027625079.1:0-7442 GCF_034508935.2 Berghia stephanieae
TTTCGGGATCATTAAGACATTACAATAGGAGATTTATGATTCCGTCATCCGAACATCACACTGACTGACGCTGTCTTTCTGCCTGCTTGAGTAAATGCAATCGACAAGCGACTGAAATATAATCTGATTCAAAACCTTTTGACACACCCAAATTTTAGTTAGTTAGTAACTTTTTTGTCTATCCAGCACAGTCCCTGCCTCCTAATCAATGTGGCGATGCAGTGGTGCACAAAAATTTTAACAAATGTCAATCATATGGGACTGTTTAGCTACACAATCGATTGACACTAACTAACCCTGTAACTTGATGATGTCATTGGGCATGCAAAGGCATTGTTTAATGAATCTTCAAAAAAAAAGATAATCAAGAATACATTAATAGAAATAATTCTAATAATAATAGACCCTTTATGTCCATAAATACAAACCACACATTGGTCAATGAAAAAATTGATATATCCATTGTTGCTTCAATGATAGGCTTTGATTACCATGGTATTTGATCAAAACACCATATACCATTTTAGGTACTAATTTCACCATCCAGATGTCTGTTATCGGGACAAAATGCGGGAACAGAATGTTGGGATTGGAGATTGACTGTACTTTGACAAGACAAGATGAATGAAATTAAAGAGGCAAATGTCCCCAAAAATCGATGTTCAGATCGGGAAACCCACTATTTCCGTTTAAACAAAAAAATTATGAGGAAAAAATCTTCCCTGCTCACGGGCCCAAATACAATCAAGATCCGATCCCGATAATCGAAAGCACTCTGTAATATATATATAGTTCAAAGACAACGAAATCTAACATGGATGGTGGCTGATTTGTAAGAAAAAAATTTTGAATGTTTATTAGATATTTGATAGGATGTTTAATGGAATACTTAATCTGCTTTTTCTTTTTTTTCTAACCCAGGTTTGCAACTGTGAAATATGAAAAGAATTAAAAACATTAGGGAAAACCAATGCATGCATCTTACCAACTATAGTGTCATAAACGGAGTAATGACTATGTAAAGTAAGTTTTTATCTCTCACAATATTGTAGTCTGTAAGCTCAAAAATCACCCAGAAAGTTACTTTTAATATAGCTTTCTTAAGCCTGAACTCATAGTAAGAAATGAATTTTTTTTAAAAATTTAACTAAATGTTTAATCAAGAAACAAGTTGGTTGGTGCAATTGTTTTTTTTCTTTTCTTTTTTGGTGGTAATTTACCGTTTAATTAGATAATTCTGCTGTCTGAACCCTCTGGTCCCTGTAATACCTATATACTAGATGTATTTTTACACTTTGATCTGATGTAACCTCCCGAATTTGTTTGTAATTCCACCTCTCTGAATTTCATTTGATGTTTGGGTTCAAGTATCTTATTGACATATTTTTAATTTTCTTTTTTATGTTCTTTGGTATTGAACCACAGAGTTTGCAGAATTTTTTCCAAATTTCTTCTTCCCTATTGTAACCCTAAGCTTATGGTACCGTCTTTGTTTTTTTTTATTAAACATTTTAGGGATCGTCCATGGCATATGTGGCTGCCAACTCATCATTTTTTAGAATGTGTTTTGTACTGTTTTTAAAGAGTGTTTTTAAAGTTTTCCCAGTTTTTTCAAACATTTTTAAAACGTTTTTTTTTCACCTATATGAAAATTTTTTTATATTCAATTTCTCCTTTGTTTTCATAGAAATGATAAACCCGGATGTTGAGGACTTTTGCAATAAATGGTCCATGGGGCACTTCTGAGATATTTGCGTTCAGGGGGTTAAAGACACAGCGGGTATGTCTTTCTGGTTATGCTGAATAAGTTGAATTTGAAAGCTAATTCTATCCAACTATCATAATTTCAATAATCAAAAACTGTTCGTGAAAATATAAAGTATTTTTAAAAAGACCAAATTTGCCCCTTTAATTTGATGAGTTGAAAAAAAATTCCACATCAAATAGTATATTTTTGCTAATTAAGCCTCAATGGATAAAGTTTAGTAACTCTTTTCCTTATTATAATTTAATAATTTAAACTTCAGACAAAATTTGTTCATAACACTATTCTCTTTTCCTTCTTGAACTGGATCTCTTATTAATTTGCATTTCTTTTTTGATTATTTCATTTGTCAGCTCTGATGATGCGAATCGAGATGTGGTTATCAAAACCATCTTGTCCGTTGAGTCATCTGTTGCCACAGCATGCAAAATGTTTCAGCCATACAAGGGAAACTGCTTTGGTTGTTCTTTTTAGTTTTAACAATAATTTTAATCTTAATGTATACACATCTATACTTTTTCCCCCCACTTTTCTCTTTGGATATTCACATTTACAGTTATATACAGTCTGACTGAGTCAGAAGGTTAACATAAGAAACTTAATTCTTTGCTACATTCAACAACAATGACCCAGGAATATCACAAAAGTACAATTTGTAGAGGATGAAAAATGGGGGAACATGAAAGATAAAATTTCACTTCAGCTACTCCACTCCCGATTCCATTTTAAATTTTGTTCCCCCAGTCAACTTATTTAGAGCTTATTCAAATATCCAACTAAGTGGTATCTTTGGTTGCAATATGGTAATAGATCCGTGTTACACCTGAGTTTCATCGATTTTTTAAATAGATAGATCTCTTTTACCGTTAAAACTCAAACAACTTGTAAAATTTCATTTTTTTCCCAAACTTTATGGCTTTGATGTGTTTCTTGATGAGACATTAAAACCGTGGGTTCTAGATGACCTCCCCTCCATCTTTAGCATGGTGAGTAATGGAGTTTTTGTTTTCTTATTTTTGCCAGATGGTTAGTTTTGTCCCTTCAATCCATGTTTTAATCCATTTAATGCACTGTTGTTTTTGTAATTCTTTTTTTTTTCATCTTTTACCGTTGCATAAACTCTAAAGTTAATGAAATTGACAATGGGGAAGCAATGTAAAAAATGATTTTGCTTTTGATTAGGATCAAGTATTACCACAATTAGTTTAAAACAATAAAACAAGATTCACCTTCGGCTTTTGCTTTCTATGCTTATAAAAAGAGTATAGTGGTTTCATCTGAATGTTTTTTGTACATCCTTACTTTTCTTACACAGTGACAGTCCTTTCTGGACTTGAAGAAAAAAGGGCAATATGTTGTGTGATTTATTCAGCCTTGCAGGTAATGAATTCCATCTTTTTATGCATTAGACAATTGAGGAATATCAGACATCTTGTTCCCAAGTATTATCCAAATTATTAATGAATTGTTAGCTTATGCCCCTTGTGTCACCTAACTTGATTTGTGCACTTATCTATTAAGCATTTCTCCAATTGTCAACTAAAGATTCATTCTAAAGAAACGTAGATTTTTTTCTGCTCTTGCCTATAAAAGGGGCAAAGTGATTCGGTGTTGTTAGTATGTTTTGAAACGTTGTCTATCACTTTCTCTATCTCCCCTCCCCCTTCTTAAGATTTCCCATTTTAGAGGTGTGTATTTGATCGCTTGAACTCTTAATATCACTGTAGTCATCATTGTCACATTATCAAACATCATCGTCATAATATCCATCACCTTTTGACCATCAATGTGTCTTTACCCAGTTGTGATATGCCATGACCCTATGATGCGCACCATGCAGCCCAGCAAGCGGAACCTAAATGACAGCTAAGCTTGGAAATAGAGCCAAGGTGGGTAATATCTGAGATTTGTCAGTGTGTAAATCCATTGCTTTTGGTTGATTGCATTGCAATTCCACATGAAGTACCCTGGTTTACCACCTATGATCACCAACGCCAATCCAAAAAAACCATTTAAAATCTGAAACATGGATTTTTTTAAGTATTGATTTAAATTTGCATGGTTTAAATTGATTTAAGGAATTTTAATTTTCAAGGGTATACTTATTTTATGACTCTTTCCTTACCCAAACTATTTGATTAATTTTACTTAATATCTCATTCAGTTTTATTTGAATTAATTATTTTATACAAATATGAAGCGAAACACCTTTGTGAAACGTGTTTGTAAATTGTCCTCAATTTTTAAAAAAAAATTGTTTTTTTTTTTTATTTTTTTGTTGTTTTTTTTGTTCATAGTCAAAGCAGGTCATTTAACATTAAATAACAATTAGTAAGATATTAATAAGCTTATCATAGGAGTTGCAAATAACAATGTAGATGATATTAAATTTTTTATGGATGCGAACTTCCAGCAAAATCCGTTAGGGTTATAATTGTAGACAGATAACACATCTGCTGGTTAAGGGCTTATTTAATGATGAAAGGTTTTAATAATGTCTGATTCACAGTTCACTGCAATTTATATAAAGGTATAATTCGAACCTGCATTGTGAAAACCTGTCAGTGAATATAAGACAGCTTATAGCCATGAATTAACTTTTTTTTTTTACTTTGTACATGATGCAAGATCCAAAAATTTTTCTCAGTTTGCTGAAAATTTTATAAAAGTCGGTCAACATAGAAATTTAAAAATCATTTACATTATTTAAAAAAAATTATTTTGTTCTCTGGGGAAATATACATGATGATAAAGAGAAATCAGGCAAAAAAAATCATAAGCGAATCTGCAGACCTTAGCATGGATATTTTCTGAATTTATTTGTATCTGAAGTAAGATTCATTAAATATAGTAGTTGGTAGATTCTGATTAGTATAGGGAAAATATTATTCTGTAACTCTCTACACTAAAGTAGTCAGATTTTGGAGTAGACATCCAGCAAAACCCCTTTCTCACCAAATAAAAATGACTACATTATTATCAACTATTTTAAATGCAAATTTTGTATCAAAACTATGTTGGTGTATTCGTGTTACAGTCGCTCCTCTTAGGCCCCCTTCGGCCAAACCAGTAAGTAGAATCTACTGCCATACAATAGCCCAATTACCCAATTTTTCAAGCCAGAATTTACTCATTATCTAACTTCTTTTTTAATTCATTATCCACCTCCTTTATAATATTTATTGTATACATGTTTGCCCTATTACTGTTGCGTTTTTATTTTACCACATGTATATGTTCAATAAAATATTCGCATAGTATGTATATGTTTTATGGTATGGGTTTTTTTTTAAACATTTCTTTACACTCGGGTAATCTAAAAAATTTTAAATTATTATTTTTATTTAATTTCTGGCCTGATTATAGAACAGGACACTTTGGGCTTAACAGAAAAATGTATGATCATAACTCACAACTGACTTACACAAGTCCCAAAAGAGCTTCAATAAAATCATTCTTGGTCATAACTACGGGTCCTTAAGTTATGGATCGTAACATTTATCCATAGATTGTTAAACATTGATAATTACCCATCAATAATATGGGCTGTCTTCAATACAAAACAAAAATTTTTCCCACTGAAGAAACCAAACAATTACTATAATTTCACACTATTATATGTAATTCAAACGTGTGATTGCTTTTTTTCTTGCATCATACTCTGGTTGTTTATAAATGGGAAATACAAGTGTTTCATCTAAATTAATGGAAGTCTAGCAAGTGGCTCATTTCATCTACAGTGTTAATGCCTAAAACTCTTCTTATTTGATAAAATAGTTCAATACAAATTATATTTGCCTCTGTCATCTAGTTTCACAATAACCTTATTATCTTTTTGGGTTTGACATTGTATTTAAAAGTTTATGTGGTCATTCAACTCTTTATTTTGTTTTAAAGTTTTTTGCTTAAGAAATCTTTGGAAACGGAGTTAAATCACACAGGCACTCCCCAAACATTCGATTTTAACTTTTGCTTTCATTTTATCATTACGATTGTATGAAATGAATGCTTCTTTAATTTTCAAATAATTTATTTACATCAATAATTAACAAGGCTAATAAATCATTTGATTTAAATTGGTGAAACATGTATGCAGGAGAGAGATGGTTTGTCCCAACCGATTAATCATATTGATGTTGCCCGATTAATATGCAAAAGGTGATAACTGGCTCTTGTATAAGGTAAATTGTTCTTTGGGAGTTTAAAAAAAAGTGGGTACAAGTGTTTCTGCCTTTGTACCGGATAAGGTGTCAGAGAAAAATTGGCTTACAAGGGAAAATTCTCTATTGTATATCAAAAACATAGAATTTCATACTTCCTGTGATAAATTTGGGCCATTGAACTTTCAAACGCTTTTAACCTCATCAAACATTTTTTTTCTTTCTTTTACGAAATAAACAAATTGAAATCTGTTAACAATTTTAATGATTGTATTTATTTAGCATCCAAAACATATTTTTATTATTTCTGGTAAAAACAGTGTCCTGAGGCAAATTATTATACAAGGTCTATTTGTTTTGAGGTAGTCTGTTGATCCTATCAATCTTTATGAAAATGAATACATTTGAATCACAAATCGTTAACCACTGACACAAGGGATAACTGAAGATAGATTCAATCAGAACTAAAACCACAATGAACAGAAAATATATAAAAAAAAAAAAAATTTGGGCATTTGATGACAAAAACAATTAACCAACTATCAAATAAATAGATTTATAGAAAAAAAGTATTTTTCTCAAACAAAAAAAAATGATTAAGTAAATGGGAAAATCAGAACGTCAAAGGTTTTAAATTTGTGGAACCCACTGTTTAAAAAAAGTTTTAAAATTTAAATAAAGGAGTTGTTGATATTGATTGTTTAATAATCAGTTTCCCCTGAATTATGTTGTGAAGCATGACAACAATAATGGTGATTTTTTGCAAAGATGTGCTTTGTTTTCTAAGACTTTTATATGACCTGTGAATTCATTGTTTCAAGTTCTGTATGTACTATTCAAACACAAGCACAAATTTTACACAGATACATAATACTTCGTCTAAAGTGAGCTTATCAAATATTAGAAAACATATGTTGATCCGCTATTGGGGGTATGTCAAGGAACCCATTGGCGTAATTTTGTTCAAATTTAAATTTTGTGGAGATCACTGCATTTTTTGTTCAGTCGATTAGGAAAATTAGGGGCTTAATAATAGAAGAAACCTTGTCTAAAAATTTATAAAAATAAAGATAATTATAATGATCATGATAGTGATTTTAAAATAATAATATTATTGTTCTTATAATTTCCTCATGAAGCTAGTTCAATTGGCTTTGCATTAATTTGTCAATTTTTAAAATCTAAAACATTTCAAATCTTACATTTACCTGGAACTAATCTTCACCCACAGCAAAAAAAAAGAAATTTAAAGATTTTTTAAAAAGAAAAAAAAAATGAATTAATCGTTTGAGTTTGGATAGCATTGAAATCATCGGTTCATTACTTTTTTGTTGAGGAAAGCTTCACACAAAGGGCTGAACTTATTTAATTTGTTCAAAAAGTTATATGAAATTATTGTTTGTTACTTTCAATTTCATACTTTTGCAGAATTTAAAATAAGCTTTTTTGTTTAAGATTAATGGAAAATTGTACGTTCAAATCAGGGTTTAATTAAAGCAAACTTTTTTTAAAATTTA
>NW_027625080.1:0-7434 GCF_034508935.2 Berghia stephanieae
AAAAATATACAAATAAAAAATATATATATATATTATATATATATATTTTAAAATATATAAAATATATTTTATATCTGCCTGTTTTGTGTTTTTTTTTTGTTTTTATGTACTTAAAACAACTAACTCGATTAAAGTTTTTAGTTCCAAATAAGAAAGCTGGGGTTTCCCATTTTTGGTAATATTGTGTTATTAAACGTGACCAACTCCCTGTTGTTTTTGTTGACAAAAATTTACTCAGCATGCTGACAGGGGAAAAGTTGGCAGGGGGAAAGGGAGAAGAAGGGACTTTGAAGAGTGGCTAAACTGATTTTTTTAGTTATTGAGAGGTTTTCGGGAATTTCTGGTCCATTAGGCAAGTCGCAATTTTGTGGTTTTATAAATTTGGGGACTCCGATTTTGGGTTTAAAGGGTTTTTCATGAAATCCCCTTTTAAACTTTAAACTGGAGTTTTAAAAGCATGAATTTCCCTTAATAGTGGAAAGCTTAAATTTTGAAAAGGGAAAATTTGAAAAAAAAAGAGCGGTTTTCCCAAAGGGATTATAATCTTTTGTGTAAAAATGGAAATTAGACGAATAACAATTTTGGTTCTGTAGTTTTTAAAAACGCTTTTGTTGTTGTCTTTTGGGGGGGTGGGTTTAAGGGTTTAAACCTTTTAAGACCTTTGACTTTATATCTTGTCTCGGCAATAAATTTGGGGGACTTTAAAAAAAAACCCACGATATTTTCCTACTTTTCCCCCTCTAAAGGTGTTTTTACTAATGGACCAAGCAGACAGAAACACTTGACACTCAGGTTGTTTACTTGCGTGCTACTATTTTTTTTACTACTGTTTACTACTAATCCATCATCCCTACCCAAATGCGCTTGAATTTTTATTCCTTTTCGGTATAGGAAAAACCCTATTTAAACCGCCAAGATCGCAATTTACAAAACGATTTTTTGGTTAGTATATAAATATATATAAATATATATATAAAATATATATAATATGTTTGTTGTGTGTGTGTGTGTGAGAGAGAGAGAGAGGAGAGAGAGAGAGGGGGAGAGAGAGAAAGAATTTTTTCAATGACAAAACTTTGCGTCACCCCACATGGGGGTTCGAACCGTTTTTTTTTGATGTCGTTTAGTTGTATGCCCAAACACTAATAAAGGACGTTTGTTTTTTTTGGCAGAGCTAAATTGATATTTTAAAGGGCTTTATAAAAGGGCGTCAAAACCCGGTTTTCCCTTAGTAAAAGTCCCTTGAGAAAATTCGGAGAAATTACTTGAACCCAAATTGTTGACGGTACCTGGGGCCCCTTATAGATCGAGCGTAGTTGTCGTTAAGTTAGGATAGAGGGCGCTTGGCCAAGGAGTTAAACAACATCCCCATCCGGAATTTATCGGGGCCAACACAAAAAATTTTATATTTTTGGTTAAATTTACCGTTTTAGTGAAAAACAACTCCAAACGGGGGATGGCAAAATAAACAAAAAAGGCTTGAGTAAACCGTCATTTTTCAAAACTATCTATACCCGGGACACTAAAACCCCAAAAAAAGACTGGTCTTTTGACGTCATTATTTGGTTTTTTCCCACCCCCTTTGTGGGGTTGCCCGTTAGTAGAGTAAATGGAAAAAGGGTGGTCTCATTGGTTAAAACTTTTGGGAATCCCAACTCACGATTTGTTTTTTTTTTTGGGGCCCAAAGGGGATGGTCTTTAGACGTTTTTTTTTTTGGTCATTTGTAGGCTATAAAAGAGTTTTGCGTTTGGGGCTAAGAAGTTTTAAATTTTAACATTGCCATCCGGAAGTATAACGGCCCAAACACACAAACCCTTTGAGTAAAAAATGATCGTTTATTGTGGGTTTTAATACCTTTTTTAGGGGGAAAAATTACTCATAAACCCGGTTGGAAAGGGAAAACAAAAACAAAGACCCGCTGACGTCATCTTCGTTCTTCTATAGATAGATGCGCTTGGGCAAAGAAGTTTCATAAAATTGCCATGGAAGTAAAAAACGGACCAACCCCAACAAAAAACTGTGTGTATCAATAAAACGTTTATAGTCAAGTTAACACAGTTTATTTGAGCATTACTCAAAAACGCATATGGCAAAAAAAAATTAACAAAGAAAATGAGGGGACGTCAACTAAGAAAAATCGAGAAGTTAACGATTGCTACGCCAGAACGGCTATGGGGTTTCTCGGATACGCCCATTTCCCCCTTTCGGTCCGAGAAAATCAGGGGTTGGGTTTTTCCCGCTTGAGTAACCCCATAGTTGAGCCCTTTGAAAAGGCGTTTAACTCATTTTTCCCTCTCACCTTTACTCAGGTATAAAAAAAGCCCCTGGCCACGGGCCGAAAATTTTTATTTGTCTCTGTCAGAAAAAAAAAATTGTAATGTCGCCCAACAGGCGTTTATTTTCTCGTCTTAAATGTTACGCAACGCTGTTGTAAAGTTCGTGAGGACGTTAAGTGGATTTGCTCGATATAAAACCTCAAGTAATGATCATTTTATCCACCCCAGAACAAGGATGAAGATAATATGGGAAAAAACCCCTTTTTTTTCTTGAAAATACAAATTTTTTCAAAACCCAAAATAAGATTCAAACAAGACAGTCTGCAAATTTTTAACTTTGAAGGACCCCCTTCAAGTGTTTTTTGGACCTTTTTTTTCAAATATAAATGATGTTCAAAGGGAAAATTCCAAAAACTGGTATTAAACCATTTGAACCCCTGTTTATACCGTGGGTTTTAGCTTTTTTTTTATCGCGCAATATCCACCTTTTAAAAGTGCTCAAAGGGCTTTACAAGGGGTCCCTGTCCAACAGCAACATTAAATTAGGACCGGGGCCCTGGCGCCTGCTAGGGCGATATTTAAAATTTTGGCAGAGACAACGCCCGTTAACGGCCAAAGTACTCGATTTACACCTGAGTACGGAAAAGAAAATGAGTAAAGAACCTTGTCCAAGGACTCTACTATGCGCCGAGCGAGGCTCGAACCCAAAGGGCCTTCCCGATCCCGAAAGCGAGTGTCATTTCCAAAAAAGACCCAAAAGCCGACAATGGGAAAGGGGTGGGCTAAAAGGGCCAGTTGGGGTGACTAAGACCAGCCCCCAAATTTAACCCCCCCCCCCCCCCCCCCCCCCCTGATTGAAAAAAATATTTGACTAAAAGTGGTAAAATGTTTATCAAAATTTTTGGATTACCAAACCCTTTTCCCCCCATTTAAGAAAAATTTACCCTTTTTTTCCCTCTTTTAAAAACGATATATCCCTTTTCCCTTGAATTAAATAACCTGTTCGATGTTCGTTTTTAGAGGTGTGGGGGAAGGGGAGGGAAAACCTTTTTTCAAATGTAAAATTTTTCCATATTTGGGTTTAAAAAAATTTAATCTGGGGGGGGGGGGGGGGTTACATTTTGGGAAACAGTCATGTCACTCCAATGACTTTGTCTCTCCATTCAACCCTAACTTTAAAATGCACCAAGAACTGTCAGGAAAGTGCATTTATTTTACTTTTCCCAAAATCGGGCTATTTAAACTATCTATCAATCCAAAAAAAATCTTTTTTCTACTTTAATCTTAAAATTTTTTCTCACCCTCAGTCAAATTTGAACCCTTTTTCTTTTCCCTTTAACTATATTTCAAACTACCTATTTATTCATCAACTTACCTAAAAAAGTTAATTTTATTTATATTTTATCAATCAATCAATTTTTGTCTTCGTTTCCATCTATCATACATTTTTCCCTAAAGGCCCTCTCTCTCTCTTTTCTCTCTTCTCTCTCCCCTCTCTCTCCTCTTTTTCTCTCTTTTCTCTCTTTTCTCTTTTTCTTTTTTCCCCCCTTTCTCCCCTTCTTCTCCCTCTTTCTCTTTGTGTCCCCGCTCTGTTTTTCTTTTTTTTGGTGGGAAAAAATTCCCAAATGTCAACGTTATGTTATTTTTGGTTTTTGTTTTTTTTTTTTGTGTTTTTTTTAAAATTGTTTTTTTTTCAGGGGTGGGTTTGTTGTTTTTTTTTTAAAAAAACTAAAATTTCTCCACCAAACCTAATACCAAATACAGTCAATACTCCTGTCAGCAATTTTTTAAATAAAACGTGCATCAAGAATTTTTGAGGGAAATTTAAATTTTTTAAAAACGACTTACCCCCACCTTCCCCCAAATCCTTTTTTCCAACAACGAATTTAATATAAATATATATATATATTTATAATATAATATTTTATTTTTTAAATATTAAAATTTTTTTAAAATTTGACATATTTGGGTTTTACGACTTTGTGTTTCCCAATTGAATGGATCTCAAAATCCTTCTGTTTGGTTTTTTGACTTAAAAAAATTTTTATCTTTGTAAAACCCCATTAAAAACAAGCTGAACATCGAGGGGTGACATGGAAGGCCTTTTTTTAAACCCCTCACCAGCGTTGGTCGGTTCGATAAATTTAATCCATTTTTTTACCGTTTCACTCCCCCGGGGGTCGGCTTAGTTTTCCTTTTGACTTTGGAAGATTAAATAATAGTGCGTTGTTTAAAACCTTTTTGTACTGTTTTCTATTTTTAAGATTTTTTTGTTCAACTTTTCTTATAAACGTATGCAATCGTTAAACTAAATTAAATTTAAATTGGGCTGGAAAATTTAAAAAGTTTTCTTTGTTATGGGTGTTGGTGTAAAAATGATTTAGTGTTAATTTTTTTCTGGGCCTGTCGTCATTCAATCCCTTTAGTTATGAAATGTTTGGGTATGCTTGATTTTTGAAATGGTATTATTTTCTTGCTGGGGGAAATTGTTTCCCCTTGTAAGGGTGGGGGATTTTTTACTTTTCGTGAAAGGGTAAGGTGATGAGAGATATCAGTTTTATTTTATAATTTATCTTCTTCCTTTTCCCCCCCCCCCCCTCCCCTCTCACTCTTTTTCTCTCTTTTCTCTCTTTTCATCTTTTTCTCTCTCTTTAAATTCTCTTCTCTCCCCTCTCTTTTTCTTTTCCCCTCCATCTTTCTATCGCACTTTATTTTTAATTTTTTTTTTCTCTCAAATCCTTCTTTTTCTTTTTTTTTTGGTTGTGGGTTTTTAGCTATCCAGAAATATTACAACCGAAATTTTAATTAATGATTTGGCCCAGTCAGAGATGACAGCCAATATTCTGATGAACATCGACATTCCCTCAATTTAATTAAAAAAGGGCCTTTTGATTTTCGGCCTCAAATCCCTGGAAAAAAATCTTTTTAAAAATTCTTTTTAACCATTCCCCCCCGTTTTTCACGACTCATAACCCCTCCAATACTCCCTCACACCCGAAACGCCTGTCTTAACAAACAACCCAAGAGCAACAACAACAACAACAAAAACAACAACAAAAAACAATAAGCACATTTATGAAAATGTTAGAAAAACGGAAATAAATTGAGGTCATATACATATATATATATATATATATATATATATATATATATAATTTATATATATATATCACGAGCAGGCTATGATTTACGATATTAAACTTAAAAAGGTGTGGCAACCACGAGAACGGAGGTTCGATCCCCGTGAAGGCAGGTTGATTTTCTTGGATGTTTTTTTCTTCTTGTATTTTGCTCTCTGTCTTGTCCGGCACTGTTTTATATACGCCATTTCATATTTCTATAGTGCAAAGACTGAAACATAATTTAATATATATTATATATATATATATAATATATATATATATATATATTATATATATATATATATGGATAAAAAATATAGCATATTCTTATGTCATTGCCCTCGTCCCTCATGCTCAATGTTTGTTTATTGAACTGGCAATCTAAAAACAATGACAAAGAGAGCAGAGTGACGTCAATTTCATTTATCCTATGATGTTTTGTTTATTTGATGTCATGGCGACATTTGGAATATTTTAGTCGAGTCCTGAGACCCCTCCCACAATCCAAAGTGCAGTATTTCTAGCCTGTTAAACGAACATCTCCTCGGGGAAAACGTATTTGGAAACAGTCCAAGCGACCCATATCCGTCCTTGAGTTATTTTGAATTGAAAGATCCCATTACGTAGACTGTACTGAATCCTTTCAAACTAACGGTAGAAAATTCAAGTGGTGGATTGGAGTTAGGGGAGGGAGGTCTTCACGCGTCATTCTAATTTTTAAAAAATTTTTAACTAGAACACAAATTTATATAGCACAATATCCACTAAATGTGCTCAAAGCGTTTTACAGGGATCCCAAGATCAACAGCAACGCTTAACATGTACGATGAGACATGACGTCTGTTAAACGATAAGATTACATTTTTTTCCGACAGAGACAACGCTGATAAAGGTCATGGCCCATTTTATACCTGAGTACGGTGAGACAATGTGAATAAAAAAACTCTTCCAATTAAGCAATCGGGACCCCCTTTATAACTTTTAAGTATCGGGTTTCCCGAAATACTACTGTCAAATTTGTTATTTTTTATTCTCTATCATTCATTTTACTTCTGATTTACTTGTCTGCGATGCACCTGCCATGCAGTAATAATACTCTTCAACAGTCGTATCGTCACTTCCTTCCTAATGGCGCATGGTAACTTAGAAACACTGGCTCTAAACTATCGGAACAATGGCGGACGCCCTTATGAAATATTTCTCTGGCGAGCATAAAAGCGTATCCAGAGAAATAATCCCATAAATTTGATCATGTTTTGACTTTTACACATTCTGATCACAAGGCATATGAAAAGTTTCAGCCAGCATGAAGAATAAAAAGTAATGATTTTCTTTGTTTAGAACCAAATGGCCGCCCTTGCCGGGCGGCGTGACATCAGACTACTGAATCCAATTTGCCCCAGGATTTTAATGAAAGTCGATACTTGTAAAGCCTGGAGCGGTGAAACGAAAAACTGAAGATACATTTAAAGATGTTTTCAGATATATATTTGTATATTACAAATAGAAAACAAAGACTTTTTGTTCTAAACATTTGTTAACAAATAGGCGTCATATCTTATCCTATTTAATATAGTGTTGCTGTTGCCTAAGGACCACTTGTTAAGAGCTTTGAGCACTTATTGCGTTCTACAAATGCTCAAGTTCAGTTATGATAGACATGATTCAGATTAGAGTAAAATGGAACATCGCCTTTTAAGAGGGTATTCGATATTTATTGTCATTTTGTCAATTGTCAATATCGACATGTACTTACTGACATGTTGACTTGTTTTATCTATTATTTATTGTTGTATGCTGATGTTATAAGCTTTTTATTGTAAAATTTCATAGCAACAATAATAAAGGGCGAGAACTATCCTTCCTGATTGAGATTTATAATGGATTACGTAACCTTCCGTTTGTGAAACTTGATGTTAGTTTCACATAAATTTACAAGTTTGCTTCCTAGTTTGTTTAGGATTTTTTTAGCGCCTTTATAAAACGGATAAAAATCGAGAATAAATAAATACAAAATTATAAATTTCCTTAACCT
>NW_027625081.1:0-7436 GCF_034508935.2 Berghia stephanieae
AAAATAAAAAAAGGGCCCCCAAAAAACCCCTTTTAAAAAAAAAAAAATCCCCGGAAATTGAAAAAAAAAAAAAAAACCCCAACCCCAATGGGAAAGAAGTAAATTTTTTTCCTCAAGGGGGTTTTTTGGGGCAAGCGGTTTTTTGGGTTCATTTTTCCCCCCCCCGATTTTTTTAAAAAAAATATCTTTTGGGCCCCTTTTTCCCCCCGAGTCACGTATTTTTTTTAAAAAATACACCCAACCACTTTTAATAAACAATCATGGGCCCCCGCCCCGGGCAAAAGGGGAAAAGTTTAAGGGGGAATCCCCCCCAAGTCCCCCCCCCTTTTTTCCCGCTGGAACCCCCCAGTTCCCCCATTGGCAGAAAAACCCCAGACCTTGAGGAAAAAAACAAATACGCCCCCAGCGCGGTTGGTGCTGTGGCCCCCCCTCCCCCCCACTTGGCAGCTTTTTTCTTGAGTACCTCGCGCTGAAATTCCGATTGGCAGGGAAAAGCTGCCCCCCTTGACCCAAAAAAAAAAGACCCCCGGGCATCCCCCTCCCATCTCCAGCCGCCCCCCCGCAATGACAGGAAAAAACAAACTTCCGTTTCCCCCAGTCCCCCCCATTTTCCCAGGGGGGTGCCCCTGCCCAAAAAATCCAAGCCCCTTTCCCCCCCCCCCTTTCCCAAAAAGACCGGCAAACAAACCCGGAAAGAAAAATAAGCTCACCCCCCAGCCCCGTCCCCTTTTTTGCTCCCAACCCCAACTGTCCCCCCCTTTTCCAGACAACCCCCCACTCCCCCCCCCTTGGCTCCCCCCAAAAAGTAAAAAATCGCCCCCTTTTGCCTTTTCTGGCAACCCTCGAGTGCTTTTTTATTTTTAAAAATTGGGGTTAGGGCACTTTTCCTTCCCAGATACCTAAAAAAAGGGGTTTTTTTGAATGGCTATTTAAAACCTGCTCTGTATATTTCCCCAAAATTCCCCAACTGTAAGTACCGGTTTAGACCGTTTTTTAATTTTGGGGGGATAGGACCGGCTTTTTGATTTCTTTTTTAAAAAATACATTACGGTTTTTACTAGTGGGGCCCCCCTTTAATTTTTTCCCAACCCAAAAAAAAACCTCAATTGAAGCTCGGGTTTTACTAGCAAAACCCTTTATCTTTCCGCAAAGGCCCTGTCCCCCCCTTTCAACACAGGGGTGGGGGTTTTTTTTTTTCTGAAAACGCCGCGAGTGACCAAATTTTTTTTTTTTTTTTTTTTTTTTTTTTTTTTGAAACCTAGAATATCGGTTTAAAAGGGACGGTTTGTGTTTTAATCGTGGGGGCCCCCGGGAAAAATCCACCTTTAAAACTGAGCATCTATCACGAGATGGGGCCCCCCCCACAACTAAAAATTTGGGTTGAAAAAGGCTAGTTTTCCCCGTTTGGAAAAGGGAAAAAAAAACCCAAAAGTCTGCAGGGGAAATGTCCCCCCAAAATTAGACCCACATACAATTTTGTGGGGGTACAGTCCCCCCGCTCTCCAATCCGAAAAAACCTCCGTTCCCGAGCATTTGGTCCGGAAAACAAACAACCGGAAAAATTTTGGAATCAGTCCCTAAAAAAAACAAAAAAGAGAAAAAAAAAAAAAAAACCCCTGGGGGGCCGCCCCAAAAGGGGCCGGAAATGGAGACAACCCCGGATTGTAGGTTTTCCGGATTAAAAAACCCCCCCGACTGTGGGGGTGATATAATATTCCTCTTAACAAACGGATGCAAAACCCACACCAATTTTCAAATTTCCCGGAACATTTAAAAGGGGTAAAATTGGCAAAAAAAGTAAAGGGCCCCCTTTCAGACGACAAAACGTCCCCCCCACGCCCCAAAAAAGTATTAGGGGTTTTTTGGTTTTTCAAAAAGGGCCCAGAGGAACACAAATGGGGTGAAGAGGGGGGGATGGTGGGGTGGGGTGGGGTGGGGGTGAAAAGTGAGGGCCCCGGGTTCAAATTTTGTGGTAAGGGTGGTGATTTAATGTAAAAATGGTTTTTTTAGTCCCCCAAAGGATTTTTAGGTGGCGGCCCGTGGTTTTTAAAAAATTTTTGGGGAATGGGGTTATGAAAGAGAAAAGATGGGAAAAGATGAAAAAGATGAGATGAAAGAAAAATTTTATTGAAAAAGGATGGGAAGATGGATGATTATGAAGTTTGGGGGGTGGGGGGTGGGGTGGGGGTTTTTGGGGCTTTTGGGTTTTATAACGGTGGTAAAAAGGGGTGAGCCCCTGACGGGGATTTTTTAGTAAGGCCTAAAAACCCCCCCCCGTAAAAAAAATTTCCCCCCCTTATTTTGTGGTTTTTTTTTAAATGGAGGGGAAAATCCAAAAGCTTCCAAAAAAGGGGGGCCCCCTTCCCCAAAAAACCCCCTTCGTGCTTAAGGGGAAAAAAAAACCAGAATTTCCCAACTAACCCCCAAAAAAAAAAAAAAAACAAAAAAAAATAGTACCCTTCACTAAAAACCCAAATACAAATACAAAAAACCCCCACCCCTTTTACTAAAAGACTTAAAGACTAACCCCCCAAGAGAAAAAAAAAAAAAAAAACACCAGTTAAAACCTTCAAATAACCCTAAAAAGCAAAAAAAAAAAAACCCCCCCCACAACCTTTACAAGACCATGACTAAAACCCCAATGGCGGAAAAATCCAAAAAAACAATGGTCGGGTTTAGGAAAAAATACACTCGCCCCCAAAAAGGTTGGCAAAAAAACCCCCTTTTATTTTCCCCCCCCAAAATTGAATAAAATAAAGGCCCCGACAAAAGATCCAACCCACCCTAAAAAGCAAAAAACAAAAAATTTTCCCCTTTTTTTTCCATTCCCCAACCCAAAAAACCCCCCCCTCGCCACCTTTTTCCCTTTCAGGTTTTTTAACTACCCCCACCCCCCCCGGCCCCCGGGGGCAGCCCCCAAAAAAACTGGTTTTTTTCCGGGAAGGAGCTGACAAATAGATTTGGAACTAAAAAAAACCTTTTTTTTTTTTTTTTTTGATGAAAAACGCGGACCCGCGGAAAAAAAAAACCGGCAAAATGGGGAAAAATACTTTCGCGTTTTTTTTTCCCTTTTTTTTTTTTTCTTTTTAAAGCGCGGACTGCGAAAAAAAAAGTCAGCAGTGGGGGGAAAAAAACTTTTTGCATTTTTTTCTTTTTTTTTTTTTTTTTGATTTTAGAGCGCGGGCTGCAGAAATTTAAAAAAGTCCGCAGTGAGAGAAATCTTTTTCGCATTTTTTTTTTCCCCTTTTTTTTTTTTTTTTTTTTTCAGAGGGGCGGACCTGCAGAAAAAAAAAAGTCCCCCCATGGGAGAATCCTTTTTTTTTTCCTTTTTTTTTTTTTTTTTTTTTTGTCGATTAGAGCCCCGGACTGCAGAAATAAAAATTTCCCCCATGGGAGAAAAAACTTTCGCATTTTTTTCCCCCCTTTTTTTTTTTTCGCTTCAGAGCGCGGCTGCAAAAAAAAAAAAAAATCCCCCCCCTGGGGGGGAAACTTTTTTTCCATTTTTTTTTTTTTTTTTTTTTGATTGAGAGCGGGGGAAACTGCAGAAAAAAAAGTCCGCAGTGGGGAAAAAACTTTCGCAATTTTTTTTTTCCTTTTTTTTTTTTTTCGTTTTAAAAACGCGGACGCAAAAAAATAAAAAGTCCCCCCCCATGGGGGAAAAAACCCCCCATTCCCCCCAAAAATTTTTTTTCCCCCCTTTTTTTTTTTTTTTTTTTGCTTCAAAGGCGCGGACTGCAAAAAAAAAAGTCCCCCCGATGGGGGGAAAATACTTCGCATATTTTTTTTTAAATTTTTTTTCCCCAATTCGAGCTGAAGCTTTGCAAAACCCAATAAACACACTACGCTTTTGCGCTCAGACAAACCAAAAAATAGATACACATGCAGTTAAAAAAATAAATAATTTAATAAAAATTGAATGAAAATGAATGAAAAAAGAAAATGAAAATGAATTTGAATTTCTAAACCTAATCTTCCGACCCCCCCAGCTCATTTATTTAAAACTGAAAACTTTTCATTCAAAAAATTTTTTTTTATTTTTTTTATTTTTTTTAAAAATTTAATTTTTTTTTTTTTTTATTTTTTTTTTATTTTCAAATTTTTAAAAAAAAAACCAAGGGATTACCCCCCTAAAATAAAAGCTAAAACCAATTGCCCCTTTTCCCCCAAAATATCGGGTAACAAAATAAACCGTAAGCCGATTGGCCCCCCTTTTTCGGGAAAAAACCCCAAAAAAGCCAGAATAAAACAGGATATAAAACGAACGGGCCCCCCTATTTTCAATCTCCCCCTTTCGATAAAAAAAAAAATCTAAAAAAAGGGGACGTACCAAAACAAACCGCACGAAATCCCCCCAGGGGAAAAGGGTCCTCGTAAGCACTGGCCCAAAACCCAAGGTGCCAGGAAAACCCCCCCAGCCCACCCCGGGGGTGTCCCCCCAAAAAAACCCCCCCCGAAACGGCCTGGGAACTTTTTTTTCCCCTTTTAGAAAAAAATCAAAGTTACCAGAAGAGAAACTGAGCTCCTCAATCCGCAAACATCCCCCCTTCCAGGTTTTTGGGTGAGAGAAATTGCCCCAGGACTTCAAGACTGACCTGCGCTTCCAGAGCTCTGCCCGTTATGGCCCCCTGAAAGGAAGCCAGTGAAGCTTACTTGTTTTGGTCTGTTTTGAGGATACCAAATCGTGTGCCATCCACGCCAAGCGGAGTCACCATCATGCCCAAGGACATCCAGCTCGCTCGCAGAATCCGTGGAGAGAGGGCTTAAACCCTCTTTTTTCCCCCCCCTTCCTCCTTCCCCAAACCGGTCCTTTTCCAGGACCCACTACACATTATCTCGATTGACTGACTCTCTGTTTACGCACTCCTCATCCCCAAACCTCCTTTCCAGATGTACTTTAATTTTTAAAATGTGAAATAATCACGAGTTACGACTGGAAACCTATTTCCACATGGTCCACGCAACTTGAAATTCCTTTTTAGCATTTTGTTAGTGCTCAAACCCGCTTACAAGAGACCCTTTTGCTTTGGAAGCAAGTGCTCTACCAATGAATCCCCGATATATTCCCACACGTTTTTGTTTATAATCTATCAAATGGGATGACCCAAGGCTTTTCTAGAGTTTTTTTTTTTTTTAATGAACTCTGGGCCTATACCCCAAAAAACCCGAGCAACTTAAAATTTTTTTTTCAGCTCATCAGCAAAACCTTGAAACACCCCATTAAACATGCCGGTAATTAAATGGAGATAAACTGTGTTTCCATTGCCATCGATTTACACACAGGTTTGTAAAAAATATTGGATGGGAAGTAGAAGACGTGTACCAGTTATAGAGACATAGATAATAAGCAAAAAGGCAAACAATTTATAATTTAAAAAATTCCCGTCACCCAGAAATAGCAATGCAGAAAAGGGCGATGCTTGCAGAAATCCCGGCGAGCAGGGAAGCGATGACTTTTTAACTTAAATGAAAAACGTGTAAAAGGAGAGATCAGAGGGGGTGGGAGAAACATGAGCAGAAGAAGAAAGAAAAAAAGAAAGACATCAGAATGGTTTTTTCAAAAACAAGGGTGAGTGGGGAAAACAAAGAAGAAAGAGAGAGAGAAGAGGAGAGGAGAGAGAGAGAGGGGAAAAGAGAAAGAAGAGAGAAAGACAGAGAGAAAAAGAGAGAGAGGAGAGAGAGAGAAAGACAGAGAGAAAGATAGAGAGTGAGAGAGAGAGAGAGAGAGGAAAAGGGAAGGAAACAGAGAGAGAGCTAAACCACGTGGTAAATTGAGCTTTATATAACGCAATATCCACTAAATGTGCTCAATGCCTTTACAAGGGGTCCCTGGTCAACCAGCAACATTTAACATGTAGGAACGGGACATGACCCCCCTGTTTTAGCCGAATTTAAAAAACAATTTTTCGGACAAAGACAACGTTTATTAACGGCCAGGTACTCATTTTTACACCTGAGTACGGTGAGAGAATGTGAGTAAAGACCCCCTTTTCCAAGGATTCAACTAGCGCCGAGAGCGAGGCCCAAAACCCAGGAACCTCCGATCTAAAAAGCGAGTGTCATACCACAGACCCATAGCCCCTGCCCCCCCTTTGCGGGGCAACAAGTTTCTGGAAAATCTTGAGAAAAATCTGGGATTTAACTTTTCCATTTTTATTTTTATTCTTTTTATCTCAGTATCTTTTTAAAAAAAAAAGAATATTTTTTTTGTTTGTTTTTTGTTTTTTTTAAATCGAAAACAAACAACAACAAAAAAAAAAACAAAAAACAAACAAACCAAATGAAAAAACAAAACAAACAAACAAAACAAAAACAAAAAAAATAAAAGCAAAAACAAAACAAAAACAAAAAACAAAAAACGATTATTTAATTAGAATTCGACGTTTTAAGATCATCCAGTGTTTCACGAGTCAACGTGTCCATCTGATTGGAGAATTCGACAAATCATAGCAACCCTTCCGACCAATTTAAAAAGAACGCCGTTCTATAGACCAATCGGTGTCTCAGTGCAACCATGATAGCTCTTAACCTTTAAAACCCCCTGCGCGCTTTGTCCCTTTTTGAGATTTTCCCTACCCAGGGTTGCCATTTTTGGGATTTTAAAAAAGCCAGATTCCCAAAAAAACGGCATTTTTAAAACCGTTTGGGGATTAGAAAAAAACATTGGCATTTGGCATTTTCATTGGCATTTTTCTTTTCTTGTATATTAATACTTCAAATGACACCTTTTCCAAAAAAATTTTTTAAACGCGAAAAAAAAAAGATTTCTTTTTTTTTATTCTTAAAATCCAAACCCTGGGTTGGGGTTTTTCACCCCATTAGTAGTTCGAAGGTAAAAAATTACCCCAACAGAAATTTAGTATAATTTCAAAAAAAAAAAAAAAAAAAAAAACCGCAAGCCACCCGGATGGATAGTAAATTCTATCAAAATGAGTAGTTTTTTTTTAGTGGGGGTGGGATCAACAACTTTTTGGCTTTTTTGAATGTTTGGCATTTTTTTTGAGTCTTTCCCCTGGGATTTGTTTTTAAAAATAAATCTGGCAACCCTGCCCAACCTTAACTGAATATCAAGAAAATGTCTGGACGTTGGCAAAGGAGGAAAAGGGATTGGGAAAAAGGGTGGCGCCAAGCCGTCATCGTAAAAGTCCTTCGGAACAACCATCCAGGGTTATCACCAAGCCCGCCATCCGTCGTCTTCGCTCGTAGAGGTGGGGTTGTGAAACGTATCTCCCCGGGCCCCATCTACGAAAAAGACCAGAGGGGGTAAAACAAAGTTTTTCCCCTTAAACGTGAAAAACAAGATCGCACCTACACTGAGCATGCCAAGAGGGGAAAACCTCCCCCCGCTATGGACCCCTTGTCTACGCCTTTTTAAAAAAAAGCCCCGGGACGTACCGTACGGGGTTTTTGGTGGTAGATCCCCTCATCAAACCCTGCCC
>NW_027625082.1:0-7436 GCF_034508935.2 Berghia stephanieae
ATTCGCGAGGGCCCAGGTTGGAGTTTTTGAAAAAAGAGGCATTTATACGATCGATATTTGAAGGATTATTTTTTGCCCAAATAAATACGTGTTGTTTGGGGGGGGGGGGGGGGGGGGGGGGGGGGGTGGGGTTTTCCGGCGTAACTGGTTAAGCAATGGGAAACCAAAAAACATTCCAAAATTTTGTACGCATGTTTATACTTTACAAAAACTTCTCTATCAAAAAGGATTTTTAAAGAATTATAATCGAAATTTCTTGATTCGTTTAATAACAATTGCGCACACCACAAAACAAACCAAGTCACACACACACCACAACACACACCAACTACATACATATATGCCCACACACCACAACATACACACATTGAAAACGACAATTGACTAACGTTGAATAAGATGAAAATAATTCCATCAAGCCCTGAAAATATTTTCTCTTTTATTCTATCCCCACCCCCCTCCAAATTTCTCCCCTATCGCTCTCTCTCTCTCTCTCTCTCTCTCTCTTTTTCTCTCTCCTCCTCTCTATCAATCTATCATCTAAATCTCTCGTCTCTTTTAATATAATAATAATAATAATATTTAAAAAAATAATAATAATAATAAAAATATTAATATTTAAAATATAATTAGATCAAATTTTGATAATTAGGGGGTCTGTGGCCTGAAGCTTTCCCCTTTCGTCTTTACGGCATCAGCAAAGTCTCTCGGGACACCGCTGTTGTACAGTGGAATAGGGTTTCATCTTCAAATGCACAATATGGTCCCCGTCCCCATCCCTGGGGAAACTTGGGCCTACGGCGGGGGGAGCTGACGCGCAACGCGATTTGTGCTCGGGGGGAGCCCCCTTTAAGTTAGGGCATGCATGGTCCCCCGGCGTGTGGAATACCTCTGGTGCCCAGACAGGCCTCAGGGGGGCACCCCAAAAAAAATTGTGGTCACAACGACCTCCCCCGGTCTCGCGGAAAAATCTTCAAAGGGGAGACTTTCGGGGAAACAACCCTTAGAAAAATTCGGAGCTGGAGCCCGTAAGGCGAAAAACTACAAATTTGCTATACTCTGGGAACTCTACTGCAAAATTCGTTTTCAAACCGGGGGTCCCTATAGGGCCCGCCCTCTCCTGGACCACACCCCCTTAACCAAAAGAAGAAAAAACCCAAAAAGATATTTTCATACGGGTCGGGCGTCACCCAGGATAAAAAGGGGGCCGCTCTCCACCCCCAATTCCAAAAACAGCCCCCAAATAAGGGGCACGAGAACTAATAACTAATGAGGGTAAAATCAAAATCCTACACCCCAACGTCGAGGAAATCAAAGGCAAAAGGAAATCTGGGCCCAAAACTTAAGAAAACGATATTGATATAGCACTTCTCCAAGAAAGACTCTGGATGACAACTCACCCCCCTCACGCTAAATATCACGCATTTCCCTAATCAATAACAAAAAAAAATACAATATGGAAAAAATATTTTTCAAAAGCCCCAGATCAAACAACGACCTAGTGGCCATACAGAGCAAAGGGTAACAGAGATGACAATCAAATTTGGGGAAAAAGAAATACAAACAATATAAAATCCCCTAACACCAAGGGACTAACCCCAAAAACCCCCATCAACCATCCAGCCATAGGGCGGGGCGATTTTTAACAGCACCAAATGAATGGGGTTTAAAAACAAGGACGAAGCAGAATAAACTAACGAATAGGAAACCAATGTAACCCCAAAAAATTAAATCTAAAACCCCAAAAGGAAAGGGAACTTCAGGCCCAGATGGCAGAGTGAAACAACACCTGACTCTTTTGTATCAAAAGACCAAACCCCCACTACCTTTCAAAAAGAGAAAAACAAAAAATTTCCCCCATACCCAGCACCCCCCATCACCTCAAAAAAGGGGCTTTAAAATTTCCCAAACGATAAATTCCCTACCGGACTCCTCGATGGAATTTCAAAACCCAAAACTGGGGAAATTTTCTCAAACGAAATAGACAAACCTGTAAAAGAATAAAACCTAAAAAAGGGAAAAATACACACAGGTTCAAAAAATTTAATTTCTAAAAGTCAAAAAAGAAACAATCCCAAAGGGGGTTCAGAAACGCATATACCGTGCTTCAAACAGAGCAACTCTCCGGAAAATTTGAAAGAAAACGGGGGTCAAAGCCCGTAAGAACTATTACTTCCTAAAGAGAACCCAAAAATAGATGGGAAAAGTGGTAGAAGCTTAAAAATAACCATTTAAGCAGGAAACCCTGGGGAAACCTTAAAAAAACGATCCCAATTTCCACCCCCAATCAAAAGCGCTGACCAATTTCCCGGGAGATGTTATTGCCAAAGAAATCAAACAACGTGGCAACACAACCAAATAAAAAAATTTGAAAATATATAAAAAAAAATACGAAAACAACTAAAAGCAAAACCCCAATACTTATTTTCTTTTCCATTCCGGGGACTGTCAAGAAAAAGAACAGGCATTAACATGTAAAAACGGGAGGTGCTGGTTTTTGAGGGAATATTCCTGGAAAAATAACCCTCGGGGGCCAAAGGGGAATTTGGGGCAGCGAGGGAATAGTATATCATAGAAAAGGGGCCCCCCCAAAAATCGGGGAAAAACGCCAAAATGGTTGCAATACTAAAACCGGAAAACCCCAACAGAAACCCTCTAGCTACGGGGCCCATCTCCCTCCTCATGCCTAAATAAAATTTTACAAAGAATTATTTTAAAACCAGACTCACCCCAACATCGACCCAAAATACCTTTCGAACACGCGGGTTTTAGGCCAAAAAGAGGAACAACAGAACAAGTCCTTATATTTAAAAACAACATAAGTCGGGTTTTGGGAAAGGGGCGAAAAAAATGGGCAGTAGTAACCTTTCCGTGCGTATGACACCCTCTGGACACAGGGCTTATGTATAAACTAGAAAAAGCATCCCTTTAGGAAATATTAAATTCTCATATATACCAGCACAGACACTTTCCCTGTACTTCTAGGCAAAAAAAAAGTAAAGCCTATAAAATAAGGGAAATTGGTGTACCACAGGGGCCCGTCATTGCACCAACATATTTTAATGTCTACTCAGTGACTCCAAAACCAGATCACCCAAACCGGCTACGCAATATTGGGCTCCCACTTTCCAAACAAAAAAACTGGAAAAAAAATTGAAAACGAACTGAGCCATGACACCAAACCCACAAAAGCTAATTTATAAATGTACCCCCGCCTCGAACGGAATTTTTTCGATTTTTTAATTTTGGGGTTTTTTTTACCAATATAGCTTATATTTTATCTTAAAATTTTGATACCAAATTTTTAAATTTTGATTTTTTCTTTTGCCCAACATGACCGTTTTAAAAGAGGGGAGTGTAAAACCAAGTTTTTGAAAAACGACTTTTTTGGGGGCACCGTTTTCACACTAATAAAATCAAGGGGGGCAAAGATAACTCCTCAATACGGCATTGAAATTTGAGGGGAAAAAAAAATTTGCAGAGACCCCAATTTTCTATGACCACAGGGAAATTTTTAGACACCACTCGGGGGAAATTTCAATACCGGAAAAAGGAAAATTTCCGCACACCAAAATGGGGTTGGTGATATTTGTTTTTGTTTTACATATTGTATAGACGAAATAATAACTGATTACAAAATTTCTGATTTTTTAGCACATTTCCCAAAACAACCCAAATTTCCTTATTTCAAGTGAAAAAAACCCAAAACATAAGATGGTTGAAAATTGTTTTGGGTTTGGGGGTTGAGTAGTTGTAGTATCGTGTATTGTAAGTATATATAGTAGTTAGTAGTTGTAATTTTAAATATGTAGTAGTTGTAGAGGAGTAGTAGTAGTAGTATAGTATTCGAGTGATAACAGTTTGTATGTATGATAGGATGGTCATAATGCTGTGTAGATAGTGGTAGTGATGATGATTGGGGGGTGGTGGGGTTGTGCGTGGTTGTAGTTGGCAGTGGTTTTAGTATTTTGATGATTTTGGGGTGGTTTGTATAAAAATGATATGGTGGTTAGTGGTTTTGTATAATACGATGTGGGGGGTTTGGTGGTTGTAGCAGTATGATAATGATGGGTGGGGTGGGTTTAAGTAGTATGGGGTGATGATGCGGTGGGGGTGGTGATTGTATAGTAGTTTCGTGATAAGATGCGGTGGGGGGATTGTAGTGTGTGTGGTGTGTGTGGTTTTGTGTTGTTTTAGAGAGGAAGAGAGAGGGGAGAGAGGAGAGAGAGAAGGTGCTAAAAAGTGCATCAAAATGAAAGTAGGCAAAAAAAAAAAAAAACCAAAAGGGATAAAGTTTGGGGCAAAGTTTTTGTTATTACATTATTGGCAAGTGGGAGCCTTGTAAAAGTTGGGTCTTTTGAGAGAAAGTCAATTCTTTTTTTTGAAATTTCACTGAAGTTTTCTTTTTAAACTTTAAAAATTATATAACTTGTGTTGAATTATTTTTTTCATTAAAAAAAATTTTATTTTTTTGAAAAACCAAAAACTGAAAAATTTATCATTTTGACCTTTTCCAAAATTTAAAAACCCTTTTTTTCGTTTTTCCAAATCCCGACTTAAACCGCTTCGAGGCTAGGCACAAAATTATTTAAAATGAACCCCACCAAATCAGTGGCCACAATTTTCCACCTGAACACCAAAAAAACCCCTCCAAGTAAAAGGGGTAAAAAAAAATACTACCAAGACAATAACCCCAAATTTATCTTGGTCCCTTTAGACAGACAACTAAGGGCAGAAAGCATCTCGAAACTGTCAAATAAATTCGAAAAACAAAAACGCCTTTCTCAAAAAATTGTGGCAATCAGGGGGAGCATCTCAAACTTTTGGGGCCCAAATACCCTTTGGGGACTCTGCATGTGGGGGCGGGGCGTTATTGTGCCCATTGGAAAGGGAGTCACATACAAACAAATTTGCCCCAAAATTTAAAGACACCATGCAGTGATGGGCCCGGCGGGGGATAAAAACCACCAAAACACAAGGCTCCCATTGCCACGAAATTTTGCCCCCATACCAAAAGCACTGTCAAAGCAAAAAAGAACAAAAACAAGGCCAAATCAATTTTGGGCAAAAAATACCCCCCCTAGCAAAAATAGTAAAAAGACCCCCCCACAAACAAATCGCCCTTAAAGTCCAGACGCCCCTTTCCCCACAAATCCGGAAAGAAAAAAACCGACACCCACTCCCGGGGCCAAAGGGCAATCAAAACCTGCCAAAAAAAGGGACAATACATTCCCAAACCCCACTCTGGCCCTTCCTACTTTTAAAAACCAAAAGAAAACACGGGGGTCCCCGGAACCGTTTTAAAAACCAAAACCGTGGGGGCCCAAATAAAGAAAGCCTCTATCGATGAGACTATTGACTCACCAACTCCCAAATACTGCAAAGGGCACTCAAAACCATCGTCATCTGGTCCTGCGATGCCCAAGTACAAAAAATTAGAAGGGGGGTACGAAACAATTTTTTGAAGCCGAAGGGGGCCTGACATCATGGATCGACAAACAAATTTGGGGGTACCCATACGCTACACTACTACTATTTTTTTCGAAACAATATTTGTAAATTGATCAAAATTTATAATTAAAAATTGTTTTAAATACTCCTTTTATCAAAAGTCGAGCACTATTATTTATGTTTTTTTTTTTTTATAATTTATATAAAATTATATATATATATATATATATTTATATATATATTATTGTGTGTTGTGTTGTGTGTGTGTGTGGTGTGTGATGAGTGAGTGCCGCGCGTGCTTTTTTGGTATTGTACTGTGTTTTTTTCAATGAATGTATGGAAATTTATATGGGGGCCTTTCCCTTTTAAAATGTTTCAATGGGCCCTTCACAAGGCAATAAAAAATAAAAAAAAACAAAAAATAAAATAACATACACATATAACCACCCACACATATAAAATACACATATTTACTTACATACACACATGTAACATATGAAGCATCTATACCACATAAACTCAATATCAAAAACATAAATACACACACAAAGACAAATGTGTAATAAAAAACATACACATAGCATGTACATAAACACACACACACATGCGACAACTACGAACACACACACAACCACATATATATATATATATTAATATAATTTATATATTCTTTTGTTAGGTATATCTAAATAACTCAGTTTGAGGGGTTTTTAAAAAGCTATCAAAGGGTCTGACGTTCCTTTTTATAAGAGTTATTTATAGTTCCACACGCTGGAGCAGAAAGGCAAAAGATGTCAAGAATTTATTTTGGGGTTTATTCTTTCAGATGATCGGATTTTTAAACTGAGTGACGACTTGGAATATGACAGTAAAATGCTGTGATGACATTTAAAGGCAAGACATGAAAAGTTTATAAAAAAACTCTCCCCCCAGGGCCCAATGAAGGTATTCTACGTTTTGGGCCATAAACAACGCCATTTGGGTTCAAAATAAAAATATGATGTACATCGATAAAGTATAATGGAAAAATAAAAAAAAGAAAAAAAAAAAGAAAAGTATAATGCTGATCCGTTCCCAAAATCAAACGTTTGA
The DNA here is from genome assembly GCF_034508935.2 of Berghia stephanieae. NCBI lineage: Eukaryota > Metazoa > Mollusca > Gastropoda > Nudibranchia > Aeolidiidae > Berghia > Berghia stephanieae. The sequence goes on from NW_027625082.1 coordinate 6,544, forward strand.
CCTCGGGGCCTAAAACAAGGGTTTACTTATACAACAAAAGGGAAAAAAAGGAAATCTTTTTTAAAACCATACCAATTTAATAAAGGTTTTTTTTAAAAAAAAACCCATTGGAAAGAAAAAAAGCAAGAATAGAAAGAAAAAAAAACCCACGAAAAAAATAAAAAAAAAGTAATAAAAATTTAAATGATTGCATTAATTAAAGAAAAAAAATTTAAAATTTACCTAACTCATATCCTGTTTTACCACTCTTTTTAATATAAAAGATAATCATTAAACGGAGGTTTGCCCTACCAAAAAAGAAAACGCAAACTCCCCCACTAATATTTGGGTTTTTAAAAATATTAGAACAACTTTTACAGAGTGCAAAGCTTCGCTTCACAGTTTTAAAATTTCTGCATTGAACTAGCGCAACAATACTAACCAAAAAATTTTATTCGTGTCACTTTGATGTGTCCCTTCAGCCACGATTTCCTTTTGGCACAGCCCAAGATTGCCGTATCAGTAAAACGCTACACTCCACTTCATCACGATACCCCAAAACCCCATGCGGGGGGGGGGGGGGGGGGGGGTTAAATTTTAAAGATGGGGGTATAAAATTGTGTAGAGTAGTATGGGGGGTTAGTAGTATATAGTTAGATAGTATGTGAGTTTGGAGGGGGGAGGAGGGGGGGGGGGGGGGGGGGGGGGGGGGGGGAAGGAGGGGGGGGGGAGGAGGACCCGAAACCATTTGATTTAAAGAAAAAGGTTATTTTCCCCACAAAGGGGCAGAATGGGGGTTAAAAAACAATTTAAAAACTCTCTCTCTTCTCTTCTCTCTCTATTCCTTTCTCTCTCTCTCCTCTCTCCTTCTCTCTCTCTCCTCTCTCTCTCTCCTCTATTCCCCTCTCTCTCTC
>NW_027625083.1:0-7440 GCF_034508935.2 Berghia stephanieae
CACAAAATATAGATTGTATGCGTTTGGGCTAAGCAGAAACCATAACATTTGCCACCCGGGAAAAATTTTAAACGGCCCAACCCAAAAAAACTGTTTGTATCCATGAACGTTAATAGTCGGGGTTAATACAGTTCAGTGAGCAAAACTCAAAAAACGCGGATGGAAAAAAACAATAAACAAAGACCTGAGAACGTCAACTTCGAACTATCTATAACAAAAACCAAAGGCTAGGGTTTCGAGTCCCCCCATTGGGGCGGCGCAAAGTCGAGGGACTCTTGGGAGCAAAATTTTTTGGGCTCCATTTTCTAAAGCGACCCATGAGAAAAAATGAGAACCTGGCCGGAAACCCAGAGTTCTTTTCTCTTTCTCTCTCTTTTCTCATTTCCTCCCCTTTTCCCCTCTCTCTCCTCTTTTAAATATATATATAAATATAATTAAATATATAAATATAAAAATATAATTTTAATATATATATTTTTCCCCTCAAAAACCTCTCTTTCTCTCAAAAAAAAAGAAGGAAAATAAAGATTAAGAAAAAAATAATTAAACAACAAATTTAAAAAAAATAAAAAAGCAAAACAAAACTTAACAAAACAAAAAATTTAAACAATAAATTTTGCCACATGCAGTGTGTCTTGCTTCAAATGTAAAAAACAATTTGGGTTTTTTTCGACCCCCTTGTGAAGACAACCGTTTGGGGGGCACATTTTGGGGGAAAATTCCCTTTTCTAAAAAATTCAAAATTTTTTTTTTTTTTTTTTTGGGTACAGGGGGAAATCCAAAAAAAAAGGCCTAAAAATGGTAAACAGGGGGTTTTACCTTAACAATTTTTCTTGGGGTTCGAATCCCGCCAGGCAGGCTGGGGTTTTGGGATTTTTTTTTTTTTCTTTTTTTTTCTTTCTGCCTTGGGTTACATTTTTTTGGGCCCACTATTTGGCAAATTTCTGATATAAATGAACTTTAACCATATTTTTCTGTTATCCAATTGACTGCCGAAACGGGAAAAACACTTTTTTAAAAAAAGTGGCCAAAAAAAAAAAAAAAAAAAAAAAAAAAAAAACAAAAACCCAAAAAAAACAAAAAAAACAAACAAAAAGGGGAAAACCCCCCCCCCCAAAAAAAAAAAAAACCCAAAATTTAAAAAAAAAACCCAACAAAGCCCAAACCCGAACAAAAAACCGATTTATTTGGGTTGGTTGCTGTAAATGGTAATGTACCTCGTGTATTGCAATTTTTTTGATGATCTAAATTTAGCTGCTGAAGGATTGTGAAATATTTAAATTTTGTGTCAGACAGACGAAAGTGGAATATGATTAAAAAAAACGGGAAACACCCCCCTCCCCCCCCCCCCCCCCCCCAAACAAAATAAAAATTTGGGAAAAAACAGGGATAAAACTGAACCTGGCTGCTTTAAAGGAAGGGTATGGATTCGTGCTTTATAGGGAACGTATTAGATTCGTGCTTTTAGGGAACGTATTGATTCGTGTTTTTATAGGGAACGTATTAGTTTCTTTGCTTTATAGGGAACGTTTTTAAATTTCGTGCTTTATAGGGAACGTTTTAAAGATTCGTGTTTTTAATTAGGGAACGTAAAAAGAATTCGTGTTTTAAATGGGGAACGAAATTAGATTTGCTTTATAGGGAACAAATTAAAATTCGGGCTTTATAGGGAACGTTTTAAGTTCGTGCTTTTAATAGGGAACGAAATTAAAATTCGTCTTTAAAGGGAACGAAAATTAGATTCGTGTTTTAATGGGGAACGTATTAGATTCGTCCCTTTAAAAAGGGAAAACGTTTAGATTCGTGTTTTAATGGGGAAAACGTTTTTTAATTCGTGCTTTATAGGGAAAAATTAGATTCGTGCTTTATGGGGAACAAATTAGATTCGTACTTTATAGGGAACGAATTAGATCCGGGAAAAGGGATGGACACAATCGGCAATCAAAAAATTGGGGAAAAAAAATTAGTTTTTGTTTTGGGTTTGTTTTAACAAAAATAAAATCCAAAAAAAATCCCAAAAACCCAAAAACAGCTCCCCCACACCCCCCCCCGGGAAACCCCCCCCCCCCAAAAAAAAAACAAACAAAAACAAAACAAAAACAAAAACAAAACAAAAAAAAAAAAAACCCAAAAATCGAAACAAAGAAAAAAAAAAAACCCCCCCAAAATACAAACATATAAACACACAACAAACTATTCTTTTTAAATTTCAAATAAAAGTAAAAAAATTTAAATAAAAAAAAAAAAAAAAAAAAGTAAAAAAAACCCTGAAAAAAAATAAAGAAAAAAAGAAAAAAATTTCCCCCCCCCCCCCCCCCCCCACACACAAAACAAACAAAACAAAAAACCCCCCCCCCCCCAAAAAAAAAAAAAAACACAGAAAAAAAAAAAAAAAAAAAAAACAAAAAAAAAAAAAAACAAAAAACAAGAAAACATTCCCCCCCAAAAAACAAAAACAAATCCCCAACACAACATCAACGTCATTTTCGTAAACCTAGCATTTTTTGGTTTCCATCTTTAAATTTTTTTGTTTTTAAAATTTTCCCCCAAAAAACCCCCCCTTCCCCCAGCCAACCCCCCCAAATTTTATTCGGGCCTGGGGGGGGTTCCTGACCTCCCCGCCTGGGGGGGGTTCCTGGACCTCCCCAGAGTTAAACAGGGAGGTACTTACTGTGTCTTCTTTCCCCCTAAATATTTTTTTCCAACATGCTTTCTGTCTTTGTCTTGGAAGGGAGAATTTTGTTTTTTCCGCCCCTTTTGGCCGGGGGGTTTTTTGGTTTGGGAGGGAAACAGCCCGAATGTATAGTTATTTTTTTTTTTGAGATTATTTTTTTTCTTTGTTTTCATCTCCTTTTTTGTGCTGTTCTTTAAAAAAAAAATTAAATAGGGGTTTGTAAACATTTGAGTGTATTTCCCCAAAAGTATGGGGTCTTATGCTGGGGTCCCCGGGGGAGACTTTTAGGTGAAACCAAACTATGTACGTTGTAGTTTTGCTCCCTTGGAAACCCCATATTCCCAAAACCCCAATTTGTACCCCTTTCCCCTTTTTCTTACTTTTTCCCCCAAGTCCTTTTAATAGAACATCTAGAATTTTTTTACCCAAACCAATTTTTTTACCTTTTTAAATGACGCTGATAAAGGGCCTAAAAAAGTGTGGGAAGCGCCGTAAAATATTAAAAACAAACTTCATTCGACATACTACCAGTTTGATGCGTTGGAAAAACATATAAAAATCAAACCGAAGTGTACCGAAATAGCACAGTTTTTTGATGTTTTAAGTGAGATTTTTGAGTGATTACACCAAGTTTAATTAAAAAACGGGGCTCGCGTGTCCCTTATCTCCCCCTAGGTTAATCCTGACTTTTCTCCGCGTTTTGACATTCTTCCTTGACACTTATCTTTTCATCTTGACATTTGAACGGTCTAGTCCTTAAAAGTCATAGGGTAGGAGGTGGTGGTGGTGATGGTGGTTTTGGTGGTGGTGGTGATGGTGGTTGTGGTGGTGGTGATGGTGGTTGTGTGGTGGTGATGGTGGTTTTGGGGTGGTGGTGATGGTGGTTGTGGTTGTGGTGGTGGTGGTGGTTGTGGTGGTGGTGATGGTGGTTGTGGTGGTGGTGATGGTGGTTTGTGGTCGGGTGGTGATGGTGGTTGTGGTGGTGGTGATGGTGGTTGTGGTGGTGGTGATGATGATGGTTGTGGTGGTGGTGATGGTGGTTGTGGTGGTGGTGATTGTGGTTGTGGTGTGGTGATGGTGGTTGTGGTGGTGGTGATTGTGGTTGTGGTGGTGGTGATGGTGGTTGTGGTGGTGGTGGTGATGGTGGTTGTGGTGTGGTGATGGTGGTTGTGGTGGTGGTGATGATGATGGTTGTGGTGGAGATGATGGTGGTTGTGGTGGTGGTGATTGTGGTTTGGTGGTGGTGATGGTGGTTGTGGTGGTGGTGATTGTGGTTGTGGTGGTGGTGATTGTGGTTATGGTGGTGGTGATGGTGGTTGTGGTGGTGGTGATTGTGGTTATGGTGGTGATGATGGCAGTAGTGGTGGTGATGATGGTGGTTGTGGTGGTGGTGATGGTGTTGTGGTGGTGGTGATGGTGGTTGTGGTGGTGATGATGGTGTTGTGGTAGTGATGGTGTTGGTTGTTGTGGTGGTGATAATGTTGGTTGTGGGGGTGATGTTGGTGGTTGTGGTGGTGAAGAATGTTGGTTGTGCTGGTGAAGAGTTGTTGTGGTGGTGATGATGGTGGTTGTGGTGGTGATAATGGTGGTTGTGGTGGTGATGATGGTTGTTGTGGTGGTGGTGATGGGTGGTTGTGGTGGTGGTGATAATGGTGGTTGTGGTGGTGTGATTGTGGTTGTCGTGGTGGTGATGATGATGGTTGTGGTGGTGGTGATGATGATGGTTGTGGTGGAGATGATGGCGTTGGGGTTGTGGTGCTCATCGTGGTAATGATGGTGGTTGTGCTTGTTGTTGTGGTGGTGATGGTTGTGGTGGTAATGATGGTGGTGTGCTTGTTGTGGTAGTGATGGTTGTGATGGTAATGATGGTGGTTGCTTGTTGTGGTAGTGATGGTTGTGATGGTAATGATAGTGGTGTGCTTGTTGTTGTGGTGCTGATGGCTGTGATGGTTGTGATGGCGGTTTTGGTTGTGTTGTGGTAATGATTCTTGTGAGGGAGGGTTGTGGTGGTTGTGGTGGTTGTGATAGTGAATATTGTGGGGGTTGTGGTGGTTTTCTGTTTGTGGTGGTGGTGATGATTGTGTTGTAGGTCATGTTGAGGTGGTGGTGGTCTATGGTTGTTGAGGTGGTGATTCTGGTGGGAGTTGTAATGGTTGTGGGTGTTGTTGTTGGTGGTGGATGTGCTGATTGTGGTGGTATTATGGTAGTGTGATGGTTGTGGTGGTTTTGGTTGCGGTTGTTATGGTTGTGGTGGTGGTTGTGAAGGTTTTGGTGGTGGTTGTGATGGATTTCGTGAGGGAAGTCCCAGGTTTGAGAGTTTTGACAAGCTGAGGTAATTTTAGCCGATCAAAATTTGAAAGACAAGTTTTCTGACCAATGTTTATTTTAAATATTTTTTAAGAGTACGAGTTGTCACTCAGCTCTCTGTAATTGTTTTCAGCCAGTCAATTTCATGAGATCAACGATGCTTCCATCATTTGTGTTGTTAGGGAAACAATATCGCGCATGGACCAGCATCCTGAAAATGTTAGAACATACCAATAACCCGAGAATATTCTATAGTTATCTCGACCAGTTTAAAACCAATAGATAGATATGACGTCAATTCCACCTACCTCACCACAACCTAGTTGTGTCAATCTCATCACATGAAGCTGTAACTATTTTGGATATGATTGGATTGGATTGTATTGGGGTGGTTCTCACTAAATTCTACCAATCAGACTATAAATATAAACGTTTAAGGTTGCACATAGTTTTGTGTGTTGGTACGTTATAGATAGTATGTACTTGGCTAAGAAGTTCACAACATTGCCATCAAGGAAGTATAACAACGGACCAACACACAAAACTGTGTGTAACCATGATCGTTTATAGTCTGGTTGATACAGTTTAGTGAGCATTACTCATAATTGCGGATGGCAGAAAACAATAACAAAGACCTGAGTGACGTCAACTTCGAACTATCTATATCCGGCTGGCGGATGAAGTGAGATTTTTAATCAAACGCATAGCATCAGTAGACACAAAGATCCTTTTCACACTTTCTTATACAACTGACAATGAATGGTATGGTTGTAGTCGGGCCGAATTTAACCTTTCAAATTCGATAATAGTGTGCTTGTATTTAAGTGCAAAGGTATAATAATTTTTTTGACTTTTTTAAAAGCTACATAATTAAGAAGTAAGAGGATGATGAGGAGGAGGTTGGGGAGGAACAAGGATAACAAGAGGAGGATGAGTTTGAAGAAGAAGAAGAAGAAGAAGAAGAAGAAGAAGAAGAAGAAGAAGAAGAAGAAGAAGAAGAAGAAGAAGAAGAAGAAGACTGGAGCAGTAGTAGTAGTAGTAGTATAGTAGTAGTAGTAGTAGTAGTTAGTAGGTAGTAGTAGATAATAGTAGAAGTAGTAGTAGTAGTAGTAGTAGTAGTAGTAGTAGTTAGTAGTAGTAGTAGTTGGAGGAGGAGGAGGAGGAGGAGGAGGAGGAGGATGAGGAGGATGAGGAGGAGAAAGAGGGAATGTGGTGGCAGTGGATGTAGATGAACAAAAAAAGATTGTTGAAAGTTATCACAAAAAGATCGAAAAACAAGAAGGAAAACAAGATTTGTCTGTAGCCCTGAAAAAACGAAGAATAATATTATCGTGTTTTGCTCTGGATTAAGCCTGTATTTTTAGACATTTGGCTCTTTTATTTGACACTATCTGATATTCCAAAAAGAGATATTGGCGTCTCCAAGCTTAACATTAATAGAAAAAGCACTCTTTCATCGTTTTGTTTTTAAAAAAAATAGAAACGACTGACGGAGTCGAGGCGAGACAGGCTTTTTGTGAATGGTTTTTCTTGTATTTTTGTAGTAGGTATCAAATAAAAGGCTAGAATACTAAAGACTACTGTTTAACTCTTTCCTTACCAACCATCGGACAATCGTCACATTCGTTACGATCAAACCAATCATTTCTCATTCTGATTTCAATCTTACATCACAAAATTAAAAACAAAATTTTTTTTGTTATCGCTATAAACATTGAAACTGTTTTGTTGGGCTCAATTTGCTTAATAATGTTTTGATCAGAATGTATATAAATTTCTTTAAATTGAGCTTGATATAGCGCAATATCCACTAAATGTGCTCAAAGCGCTTTACAAGGGGTCGCTGGTCAACTTCAAAATAAGTGTATTGTGGCAAATTCTGAAAATGACCGGTAAGGAGGGTTAATCTTGAAAAAGACTTCATTCTTTTTATTTAGAGCTAAAACAGGAAATTTTGCGATTATTTTTCGGGATGATTTCTTCTTTTCTTTAAATATATGAACAAGTGTATATGAAAGTACCAGACAAAGCAAGAAAGAAAAATAAAAAGAAAAAAAAAACGCTCAAAAAAAAAAAATTAAAAAAAAAATCAGTCTAGTTCGACTTCCCAGTAAATTCGAGGTGAACTGATTTTTTTGGGATTTTTTTTTCTTCTTCTTTTTCTTTCTCGCTTTGGACAGGCACCTTTCATATACACTTGTTCATCTTTATCTTACAACTGGTGCCTGCTCCTTAATTTCTTAATTTAAATGTTTTCTTTGTATGTCACTCTTTCACACACGCCTATTCAGATGCATTTTCATAATTTCAAAGAGATTGTCATCATCATCACGAACAGACGGACATCAATAAATCTACCACTACTACAAGGCAGTCTCCGGCTTTTACGAGTATTTTATTATTTATTCGCGGTCGACCGTCTACGTTTATTACAAGCCCTTTTTAGGACCTCATCATCA
>NW_027625084.1:0-7433 GCF_034508935.2 Berghia stephanieae
GCCCTTGGGTTGAATTTTGGGATCTTCACTACAATTACAAATGACTAAATATGAAAATATTAGTATGGTGTGTGAACTCTCGTCAAAAGGAATTAAAAAGTTTAAAAGAATTATGGATTAATACTCAAATTTGTTTATTGTAGGATTTATATTGGTTGATTTTCCAGGAGCACAGATCCCTGACTTATTATAAATTTCTATAACTCATTAGTAGTCGGTCATAAAGAATTAAAATTACATAAAATAAAAAAATAGCATGGAAATATTAGGTAGCCCCCGTGGACTAAATCAACCCAGTATTAACATTTTGGAGGCTACATTGATTCGGTAATTATTTAAGGATTTAAAATATTGATTTTTGAATGACTGAAAGCTAGGGCTGTAAATCTGTCTTCACACACCTATTTGAAGCATCTAAGACCATTGTATTGTTAACTATTTGAATAAGCACTGGGCATTTTCTGAGTTGTGGAATCCCACCAAAAACATGTCATGCGATGTTGCAGAAATATCACTTTAATAAGCAATATTTTAAACCCCCCCCCCCCCCCTCCTCCCCTTGGAGACCCATATTACAAATCTGGACATTGCAAGTCGGTTCTGGAATATGCCCCGTTTATTTATTTTCAAAACTAGTCATTCGCTGTTTGAAAAATATCACGTAATTTAGCAAAATTTTCCAATAACGTTAACAGCATCCCCCGTTGGGGACTTGAAGTTCTTCAGACCCATATTATCATAATCAACACTGCTTTTTGACTTTGGAATATATACGATTAATTTAAAAACGATTCATTCTTTGCTGAAAAACACATTCAGCAATAACCCTCCCCGCTTCCCCCAACTTCAGATAATTCAAATACAAAAACTTTGACTCCTGGGATTTTGAATCAACACTATAAGAAATCAAGAATTGTAACTATTCATTTATTGCTAAAGCATTTTACTCAGTTTTAAAGTTTTACAGTGGTAACAAAGTGCACGCCTAGGGTTAAATTAAGTCTGTATAAAAAGTTTTTAGATGCTTAATAGAGATATAGTTTAGATAAACTGGCTTTTTTAATTATCGATATTTTTAATATGTGTTACTTTCCCAAAGTTGTCAAAGTGTTGTCTTGATATAAAAATACATTTCCTGTAAGCTTTTAATGACACAGACAATTAAGGATTTTTGGATAAGTGAATGCTTCGGACCAAAACAAATCCCTGTAATATGGAATTTAAAAAGCTGTAATAAGTACTTATCGTAAAATTTTATTGCATAGTTGAATTATTAAGACAGAAAATCAAATTATGTAGATTTGCCCCGGCTTTCAGAATTTTTTTCTCTTTTTATTTAAAGGGATTTTTGTCTTTTCAATATTTTGACTAAAGGTTAGGGCTCGAAAAGTATTGTCAGATATACCTAATTAAGCAAATTGTCAATTTTCTGTCACTTATTCTGTAAACTTACTCCTTTCTACAAACACCTAAACATGCAAACGCTCACCCACACACATACGCACACACACACACACACACACACACACTCGCTCGCAAAACACACATTTCGCGCGCAAACACACACATTCGGGGCGCAAACACACACATTCGCGCGCAAACACACACACTCGCGCGCAAACACACACAACAAGTACTCACTGATTTAAACACACAGAACCTTTTAAAAATGTTATACAGCCTCATTTAACACGGGAAAAATAGCTGATTTCTTTTGTTTTAATGTTTTTTTGTTTCTCTTTAAAAGTTTATCTTTTTTTAAAATCACATTCTTAGGTTTTTTTTGTCTTGATACATTAAAAAAAAAAACAAAACAAAAAAAAAAAACAAAAAAAAACCGCCAACTGATTGCAATTCTAATAGATTAAGGTTTGAATTTTAAAAAAGGCATCATATATAGCCAAATACGGGAATAATTTCGGCTTTTATTTTGGATTTTTAAAACATCAATTTGTGAATGACAGTAGGTTTTCCTACTTCCGTTGCCGCCTCCCTCCCTTCAGGGCCCTCAATTTAAATACGATTTTGCTGCTTGAAATTTTTGAATCAACAGTATAAAAAGTCATATTTAAATCATAAAACACAAGAAAAGGGTAACTTAAGTTTTATAAAGGATTAACTAGCTTAGAATAGAGCACTTGGATTAGATCTTTAAAAGTATTTGGATTTTTTAAAACGTTCTCTCCTAAAATTTCCACAAAGCTTTTATTTATATAAAAAAATTTAAGGACTTTGATTAAAAACTGATTTGCACCCAATAAAGTAGATTTTTAAAATGCTTCACATTTTTTGGAAGTCCATGCAGATACATTCAGGATTTTGTGTGTTTTTAGTCGATTATGTCCCGATTGCAGTCTCAAATTTGTGACCTGGTCTTTGTTTAAAAGTTTGCTTGGGTCACTTTTATTGAAGCTCGGATACATCTTGTAACCGTTGGCTTTTGCCTGGGCCTTAATGATGACTTAATTTTGGCAACTTCTAAAATTCATCTTGTTTTCTCGGATCGAATTTTGGCCATTTGTATCTAATTTAATTTTCTTTGACCTTTTTTAGCTTTTGATTTAATTTCATTGCTTTCACTTGCACGATTCAGATCTGTTTCTATTGGATTATTCAAAGTGTCTGATAATTGTTTGGCCACCGGCAATGAAGACTATTTTGGCATTTACGAGGTGTTTTTCCCCCCCCGATTATCTTTATTACTTATTTGATTGCAATGCCTCTATGATTACAATGTTGGTTAGTAGTTAGTGAGTGAGCTCCTGTTGATTTGTACTTTTTTGCGTTTCTCCATTTGCCCATTTTAATGTAGACACCAGTGTCTCCAGATTAGTTTACTACAGTTGCCGTATCATCACGGCATATTATAATTCAATTCGTTTTTCTCTCCGGTGGATCAAGAACACCTTGACGCAGTCGGGAGCTTGCGTTTGTCTCAATAGCTCCTCCTGGCAGGAATATCCAAGCCGGAAATGTCAAAGGATAAGGAGGCCAGACTAAGTTTGATCTAACACTTCCTAAAAAGAAGGAAACGAGTCAAAAAAAAATCCCTAAAAACGTACTTACAAACGTCCAAAGGGCCTTCTTCGAATGGAATGAAACTCCACAGGGAACTGTTAATCGATTTTTTTAGAAGGAAAGCTCTGATAAAATAAAAAAACCGGTTGGAAAAGGAATCGTGAAACCTTGGAAATGGCCCAACACTCTCGTAGAAAAGGAGACTTGAATATTTTTACCCACTTTCGCGTTGGCCCGGGAAATGAAGCCTTGGATGGCAAACCTGTTCTAGGAGAATGAGACTCTGAATAAAACCCCGGTTGGACAGGAATCGTGAGCCTTGGAATGGCAACCTCTCTAAAGAAAGGAGACTTGAATATAAACCCCGGGTTGGACAGGAATCGTAAGCCTTGGATGGCAACCTGTCTAGGAGAAGGAGACTCTGAATATAAACCCCCCGTTTGGACAGGAATCGTGAGCTTGGATGCAACCTGTCTAGAATGGAGACTCTGAATATAAACCCCGGTTGGACAGGAATCGTAAGCCTTGGCTGGCAACCTGTCTAGGAGAATGAGACTCTGAATAATAAACCACGGTTGGACAGGAATCGTAAGCCTTGGCTGGCAACCTGTATAGGAGATGAGACTCTGAATAAAAAACAGGGACTGCCTTATGGACGTCTTGGATGACAAAAGGCTAAGGCTAAGGTTAAAGGCGCAAATAATTTGTACAGGCGTAACTGCCGAACAACGATTAAAAATTTAATTTTTTAGAAAAAAAATGGTTTTGATTAAAAATGAAATTTAGAAAAAAAAAAAATTTTAAAATTTTTTTTATTGTTCCCCCCCCCAAATTGAAAACCTTCGATCCTTTAATGCGAAAAACCCCAATATAAAAAAATTTCTGGACTTTGGGGTGCTAAATTTTGGGGGTTTCACTACAAAAACAAAACAAGATGAAATATTAGTTGGGTTGACTCGTCAAAAGGGAATTTAAAAGTTGTAAAGAATTATGGTTAATACTAAAATTTTTTTTGTAGGAATTTTTAAAGGGGTTGTTTTCCTGGAGCACGACCCCTGCTTATTATAAATTTCTTTTACTCTTAGTACGTCATAAGATTAAATTCCATAAAAATGAATGCATGGATATTAGGTAGCATCATGGGACAAATAAATCAGTTTATACATTTTGGGGGCAAACTTGATTTCGGATTAAGGTTTTTAAAAATTTTGATTTTGAATACGAAAGCAGGGCTGTAAATCTGTTTTCACACTTTTAAGCACCTAACCATTGTTATTTAAATTTTAATAAGCAGGGGTTTGTCTTTTGGGGAACCCACCAAAAACTGCTTCGTTTTTGCAGAAATTTCCGTAAAAAAAACAAAAATTTTACCCAAACCCCCCCCCCCCCCCCCTCCCCCCTCAGCCCATATTCAAATTCTGGAATTGCAGCGGTTCGGGAATATCCCCCTTTAAATTTTATGAAAAAAATTCATTGCTTTTTGAAAAAATCACGAATTTAGAAATTTTTCCAAAGTTAACGGCATCCCCGTGGGGCCCTTGGTTTTTCGACCCAATTTATAAAAAATTTAACACTGCTTTTTGATTTTGGAAATATATCGAATTTTTAAAACATTCTTTTTGCTAAAAAATCACATTCACAAAAACCCCCCCCCCTTCCCCCCACTTTCAATAATTCAAATACTAAATTTGACTCCTGGATTTGAATAAACACTAAAAAAATAAAGAATTGAAACCCTATTCTTTTTTAAAGCAGTTCCGTTAAGAGTTTTTGTGGTAAAAAAATGCACGCTAGGGTTAAATAAGTCTGTATAAAAGATTGAAAGCTTTAAAGAGATAGTTAGAACTGGCTTTTTTTAATTTCGGGTTTTTAAAATTTCTTTTCCCCAAAATTGCGATGGGGCTTGATAAAAAATACATTTCCTGAAGCTTTTAATGACCAACAATTAAGGACTTTTTGGGAAATAAAATGAAAGCTCGCCAAAAACAAATCCCGTTATGGAATTTAAAAGCTGTAATAAGACTTAAAACGTAAAATTTTTTTATTTTAAGTTTTATTAGACAGTAAACAAATTATGTAAAAATTGACCCGGCTTTTTATATTTTTTTTCTCATATTTTTAAGAATTTTTGTCTACAATATTTTGAAAAAAGGTTTGGCTCAAAATATTTCAGAATATCACCAATTAAGCAAATTGTCCCCAATTTTTCTGTCACTTATTCTGTCACTTACCCTTTCACACACACGCACACACACACACGCACACACACACACACGCACAAGTACTCACGTATTTAAAACACACAGACCCTTTTAAATGTTATACAGCCTCATTTAACACTGGAAAATAGCTGAGTTTTGGAACCTTTGGTTTTTATGAATCCTTATAAAAAGCAAACAGGACTTTGAGAAATTGTAGAAATATTCCAGGACTATCAGAAAATCATAGTATCGCTCATTTAAAACGAAAATTTAATGATGAATTCAGCTTTGTTTACTTGTTAGTCATCTCTCGTCTTTGTCTTTTATCAATTTGTTATGCATGAACTTTATATAGCATTTGTTAATCGGTGTTAGATACAATATAAATACATTTTTCTTAGCAAATATCAAGGTGAACGGAAGTACAATTTTTATATACTCTTGAATTTCAATTCGATTTCAATATTCATTATTTTATATTTACTCTCACCATCAGCTAGCGGGCGGTTGGAAGGGGCTGCTGGTAGGGTCTTTATCTATCCCGCTTGTCCCTTTGTGGCTTTCTGTATGTGTCCTGGAATGAAATGACTTGGTTTTACCTAAGCCATTTTCTGACGTTGAATAAATTGTGTCAGGCTGGGCACAGAAAGATTGCTGCTCTATCCCTTTTTCCTATTCCCCTTTTTTCTTCCTTTTTCTAAGGCACCCGAGACCTGAGACCTGATCCCTAAATGTACCTAGCTGTCCTGTTTGTTGTTTTACATCTACCTTTTTCTCAGTCACTGAACTGATCTAAAAGTTTCGAAAGTGCCAAATTCTATAACTTATTGTGATCGTCTTTGTCGCATCAATTTTACAACTACGCCAGAATTACACTTACTGCATCATTGCTAATACATTATAAAATTCAGTTTAAAAGGAATTATTGTCCCAGATGATTTTTTTTTCTGGAACACAGATCTCCATAAAACTCTTGTATCACTAAATCAAGTACTTTCCATAACTTTAACAACAGATACATTTTTGACCATTATCATTTGATAAAATCTAATTGATACTGTTATGCAATTTTGGAAGCTACATAGATAAAATCGGCCTCTATTTAATAAGTCAAGTATTTTTATTACACTTATGATTGATTGAACGCTGGGACTCTAACGTTTTAAAAAACAACAAAAAAAAATCACTTAATTCAGCAAATTGAAGTTTTCTGACTCTACCTAACAAATGCACAAGCACAGGCACATCCACGCACAGGAACATGCACAAACGTACGCACATACACACGTAAGCGCATACACGCGAGAGATTAACAATTCACTGAATAAGATATCTGAAAAAAATTTCAGAGCCTTTAAATATTGATATATAAAAATACTTATCTAGAGTATAAGATTGAAAGCTGAGCAATTAGTTTGAAATGAAAGTCGGATCATTCTACATGTCCAATAATTTACTGTATAATAAGTTTTTATAAGAAGTTTCGTATTTACCTCTTTATGGAAATTTTATAATTCAAAGATATGTGTTGTAAAAAATCAACCAACTAAAAAGCATACGATCCAGGTAGTATTAATCACTATAGAGCTTTTTGAATAAATGAATGAGTGTTAAGGCTGTCAATGACTGGCTGACTTGGACGCTATAGGTACATTCCATGTTGAATTGCCAAATTTATTGACTTTATTTTCTACTTGAAATAATCGAAAATAGAATATATATCAAAGTAATATTCTTGTTTTAAAGATATAAGATATAGCCTTTGACAATAGATTTATTTTCATACCAATCAAAACATGACAAGAAAGGAACGCTGATATAGATGCATATTATTTGCTCCGTGCGAGTATCGGCTCCTTCACCTGGGAGGGTTAGAATATAGTCCCAGCGAGCTGCCTCTAAAAGGGGGGGAGCGGCACTGAAAAGGTTTTAAGATAGAATTTGAACTATCCATTCATTTTGACAGCTAGAATTAGACAGTAGAAAGTTTTCTTCATTTCGATCAAGTGAATTTTTAACGTTCCAAACTCATTTTTGTTAAAATTTCATAAAATTATTGTCGCTCTCCCCATTTAGCCGTGTAAATAAGAGCGACTAAAGGCCACGATAGGTAGTGGCTCTCGAAACAGTCGCCTTGTCCTCCAGGTTGGGGCTTGTGTTGGCTAAGTGACCTACAACTTTAAAATCTTCATTTTCCAACCCAAACAAGCTTTG
>NW_027625085.1:2500-7427 GCF_034508935.2 Berghia stephanieae
GTATTCCATGGCCATCAGACGTACTTGCTTGTCACACAAAGATATTAGCCCCACAGATCCTGAGTATTACTGACAGTTTTAACACATTGGAACGGAGGAAAAAATGCATGGTATCGCAGGGCCACGATGCAAATTTGCTCATCTGTATGTTACAATGTTGTGATAAATACTCATAATTTGTCGGGCTGAACGTAGCCATCGTATTCTCATAGTCATAGCCTGTCACTGACCAAAAAAATGACGTCAAAAGACAAGTCTTTGGCCACAAAAGAAAACAAATCGTGAGTTGTGCTCAATAGTTCAACCAATTGGAATCACTTGTTTCATTGAGCTCTACTAACGACAACTCACTAGACGCTGCACAAACAAAACAAAAAAAAAATGACGTCAAACTATAAATCCTAGTGGGTTCTAGCGTAGCTATCGTTGTGTTTTAATTCAGAAAAGTGAGTGGAGCAGGCACTTATGTTGGTAACAACAAGATATGAAGTGAATAGAAAAGTGCCAGAAGACAATAGAGAATAAAAAATTTTTCGCGGCGGTGGTGGGGTTTGAACCTGCGACCTTATTGGTACGACAACTCCGCCTGGCAGGTGAGAGCGTGGCTCTACCGTGTGAGCTATCCACGAACACAAAATATTCGTTTCAAACTCAAAGTCATTACTAGATCCCTCTCTCACCCACTTCTTGAGATCGCCGATTCGTTCGTACACCACCATCGCGAATAATTTTTGACCAGCAGTAAAGCTTAATAGCCAATATTCTCAACACAAACATATAACATAGAAACGATTGAGACATTGAGTATGCTCCGGTGTATGGGGTGAATTTTAATTCAGAAAAGTGAGTGGAGCAGGCACTTATGTTGGTAACAACAAGATATGAAGTGAATAGAAAAGTGCCAGAAGACAATAGAGAATAAAAAATTTTTCGCGGCGGTGGTGGGGTTTGAACCTGCGACCTTATTGGTACGACAACTCCGCCTGGCAGGTGAGAGCGTGGCTCTACCGTGTGAGCTATCCACGAACACAAAATATTCGTTTCAAACTCAAAGTCATTACTAGATCCCTCTCTCACCCACTTCTTGAGATCGCCGATTTTAATTTTTATTCTCTATTGTCTTCTGGCACTTTTCTATTCACTTCATATCTTGTTGTTACCAACAAAAGTGCCTGCTCCACTCACTTTTCTGAATTAAAATTCACCCCATACACCGGAGCATACTCAATGTCTCAATCGTTTCTATGTTATATGTTTGTGTTGAGAATATTGGCTATTAAGCTTTACTGCTGGTCAAAAATTATTCGCGATGGTGGTGTACGAACGAATCGGCGATCTCAAGAAGTGGGTGAGAGAGGGATCTAGTAATGACTTTGAGTTTGAAACGAATATTTTGTGTTCGTGGATAGCTCACACGGTAGAGCCACGCTCTCACCTGCCAGGCGGAGTTGTCGTACCAATAAGGTCGCAGGTTCAAACCCCACCACCGCCGCGAAAAATTTTTTATTCTCTATTGTCTTCTGGCACTTTTCTATTCACTTCATATCTTGTTGCTATCGTTGTGTTATAGCCTGATACTGAAATCCAAAAGGACTGGCAGTTTGACGTCATTATTTGGTTTTTGCACGCCTAGTGAGTTGTCGTTAGAAGAGCTCATGGAAACAAGTCATTTTATTGATTGAACTATTGAATACAACTCACGATTTGTTTTCTTTTGTGGCAAAAGACTGGCATTTTGACGTCATTTTTTTGGTCGGTATCAGGCCATAACTTTACGAAGGCCACGGTTCTAGTGTCAGGTTATAAGTAAACGATTTCTCATATTCTCTCATCGTACTCAGGTGTAAAATGAGTACCTGGCAATTAACAGCGTTGCCTATGTCGGAAAAAAATGTAATATCGCCTAACAGGCGTTTTGTTTCGTTCTACATGTTACATGTTGCTGTTGGCCAGGAACCCCTTGTAAAGGGCTTTGAGCACGTTTGGTGGATATTGCGCTATATAAAAGCTCAATTTAAGTTTGCCTGTCACCCACAGCAATCAGCCCGCAATCAGCCCCACAGTTATTTGTGAGTGTTTCTTACATTATTTTGACACACTGATAAGGGAATTGCATTTTGACAACCAAAAAGCCATGTATTTTTATTCGCCTTTGTCAAAAGTATGAGTCATTCTCAGGTTCTGTACTTAAGATGGCGATTCTGTGTTGGTATTATGTTTGTCTCTATAGGAAGCAGGAGTAGTGACGTCACACCTCCCCCATAAAAAAAAAAGAAAAAAAAAAAAGAAAAGACAAAATACAAAAAACAAAAACAAAACAAAACTAAACAAATATAAAAATAAACAAATACAAACCATATAAAACCAAAAAAAAAAAAAAAACAACAAAAAACAAACAAAAAAACAAAAAAACAAAAACAAACCCCAAACTAAAAATCACCCCCCCCCCAAAAAAAAAAGTACCAAAAAAAAAAAAACGAACAAAAAAAAAAACCAAACAAACAAACAAAACAAACAGCAAAAACCTCTTGGCCAGGCGGAGTTATCGTACCAGTAAGGTCGCAGGTTCGAACCCCCATTGCCGCGAAGTTTTTAAAAAAAATTCTCTATTATATTGTCTTCTGGCACTTTTCTACTCACTTCATTTCTTGTTATTATCAAATGATATTAGATTGATGCAATGTGGGTGACTATTATAGGTATCAGTTAAATTTAAGTCGATTTGATCATACATTTATATTTTGTTTGCTCGTTGAAATTCTAAAGGAAGTGTTATGATTAATTTAAGTGGTGGTATACAAGAAGGAAATCAATAAAAAACAAATGGCGATGGAACTCCAGTCTATAGCTAATTAGGAAATCGGATTGTAAACACAAAAATGCAATGTATGAAATCAATATCTTGGTTTACATTAATTGTATAAAAGCTCCGGATATAACAGTGATATATCCGGCTATAACAGGACGTTTTGAAATCCCTGTCTTTTCGTCATCTATATCTTTAGTAAAATACTTCGTTTATAGCATCGGCCCATGTGAGCTACATCGGTTATGACAGGGATTTCAATACTCATCAAACCGTTTTTAAAAGTTTATTTTAATCACGTACTGCTAAGACGTTTAACAGTTATTACTGTGACTCTCCCTAATACTCCAACGACTTCTTCTTCTTCTTCTTCTTCTTCTTCTTCTTCTTCTTCTTCTTCTTCTTCTTCTTCTTCTTCTTCTTCTTCATTCAGCTTATCCTCATTTGCAGGGTTGCCATAATGAATGCCACATCTCCATGCAAGTTGGTTCAGGCCCAGTTCTTTCATATCGTCCTTTACCCTATCCAACACATCTAATATTTGGCCGTCCCATCTCTTCTACTCCAACGACGAAAGCTGCTAACAGCTGCGGCTGTTGCTAATATCGCTACTACTACTACTACTACTACTACTACTACTACTACTACTACTACTACTACTACTACTACTACTACTACTACTACTACTACTACTACTACTACTACTACTACTACTACTACTACTATTACTACTACTTACTACTACTACTACTACTACTACTACTACTACTACTACTACTACTACTACTACTACTACTACTACTACTACTACTACTACTACTTCTACTACTACTACTACTACTACTACTACTACTACTACTACTACTACTACTACTATGTACTACCGATACCACTACACATTTCTCTGCTCGCACAATTCCTATTATACCAAATATCCACTGCCTATTTATTTATCCAATAGTATCGCCACATAGCGATTCGTAGACACACGAGACTGGTAAATTTCATTCAAAGACAGCTAAGAAATCTATCAGGACGAATAATAGTTAAGAATAGAAAGTCTTGTGCTTGTGAAGAATGAGAAAAGAAAACTATGGAACAAAATTATACAAAACAAACAAAACAATGTCGGGAAATTGAAGGTAATCAACTTAGATGCTTTAAAACTTAATTAAATAGAGCGGAAAATAACGATTTGCATTTTAATGTAAACATAAAGCAAAATGCCCAGAGGGCGCTATGGAGAAAGTAGATGGAAACGAGATCGGATGTTTCCAGAAATAATACTTATGCTTTTAAAGATTAACAAACAAAATGAATATGTGACCCTTCGCCTCAAAACGGTATTAAGTCGGGATGGTTAAGATGTTGAAAATTGAATTTATAGCCATAAATATCAGACTTGTGTTGAGTTTGTATGTTTTATTAAGGAGAATGGATACCATATTTTAGGGTGCTGATGCCAACAATTTATATTTTTGACTAGTTTTAACATTAAATTCACCTTTTAAGAATCTGGTTCGTTCCGACATAATACCGTCTTGAGACGAAGGGTCACATATAACAGCGTAAAAAAAAGAACGTTCCAAAGACAAAATCGTGTCGGAATAAAAATCCATCTTCAACCACCAACAACAATTTTTTTTTCTTTTTTAATTGAGCTTTTATATAGCGCACTATCCACTAAACGTGCTCAAAGTACTGAAAATGATCGGTAAGGAGAGAGTTAAAGCCAGCCATTGCAGCACCGAAACCACCCAAAGAGTACGGTCCCATTAGTTTGAAACGAGGACAACTCACAAAGCATTGTTAAAGGGGAACAGCAACACATAACATGTAGGACTAGACATGACGCCTCTCAGGCGATATTATAAATTTTCTTACCGTACTCAGGTGTAAAATGAGTACCTGGTCGTTAACAGCGTTGTCTTTGTCCGAAAAATTGTAATGTCGCCTAACAGGCGTCATGTCCCGTCCTACATGTTAAATGTTGCTTTTGACCAGGGACACCTTGTAAAATGCTTCGAGCACATTTAGTGGATATTGCGCTATGGAAAGCTCATTATTTTGGTCTGTGCTTCTTTGTGGTCTAGTGGAATGACAATCGCCTTCACATGTGTA
>NW_027625086.1:0-7430 GCF_034508935.2 Berghia stephanieae
CAATAAAATAACAAAACCTGATACGTAAACTTCGAACTATCCAACCCACAAACCACAAAGTGGGGGTGGGGGGGGGGGGGAGGGAGGTGGGGGGGGGGGGGGCCAAAATTTTTTTCAAAATATATCGGGGGGGGGGGGGGGGCTCTATTTGGTCTTGGGTACGGGGAATAAAACAGGAATGATTTTTATAAATCTGAAAAAAATCCCCACGAAACCTTCTATAAAATTAAACTTTTATTTATTATGAACAAGTCACACACCGTTATTATTTGATTCGGCTTGCCCCTGATCAGATGATATTTATTATTTTAAGCAAATATTATTTCCACACTTGTTTCAAGGATAATATGATTAAGGGAAAAATAGCTTGATTGAAATTTGGCTGACTAAAAGGGTTATCACCGACGTGACAGCTTGAATATATTCCATTATTGATACCTTTCTGGCATTGAGACAAACCATTGGGAATAGAATTATAGATATAAAAAACAATTTTTAAATAAAATAAATTTATATGGCGGTGTGCGCTGGAAATAGAATCAAGACATAAAAATAATTATTATAACATTTTATGGCGCGTGTCCACTGAATAGAATCATAGACATAAAAATAATTTATTATAACATTTTTATGGCGCGTTCCACGGAAAGAATCATAGACATAAAATAATTATTATAACATTATATTTTGACACTTCTCCACGGGAGAAAGCATTATAGATATAAAAAATGATTATTGTAACATTTATACGGCGTTTGTCTACTGAAATAGAAAATAAAAAATCTATTAATAATAATTAGATATAACATTTATACGGTGCTTATCCCGCTTTCATTTATGAGGTGACGTTAGTGCATTGCAAATTATTTATTCTAGTCAAAAAGCTTGTTATCGAAGCTAGATCTTAACTATCTCTTCTCTTTTTCCCTCTTCTCTTCAATTTTGCTCCAATTTCTGAATTCATGAGCA
Source organism: Berghia stephanieae (assembly GCF_034508935.2). Classification (NCBI taxonomy): domain Eukaryota; kingdom Metazoa; phylum Mollusca; class Gastropoda; order Nudibranchia; family Aeolidiidae; genus Berghia; species Berghia stephanieae. The sequence continues at coordinate 970 of NW_027625086.1, forward strand.
TCTTTAAGCATAAAACTTATTGAAAATGAAAGTTATGCCAGACACAGAATTGTAAGGGTTTGAGCGTTACTCGATCCGGTGAGGGGAAATCGATGATGTTAAAAGTTTAAATTTTAAAGACTACAGGGGTCCCGATAGCTCAGTTGGTAGAGCACTCCCATCACAAGCAAACGGACCGAGATCGATCCCAGGCAGTCGAGATTTTGGTCTGACCCCCCCCCTGTCCACCCAACATGAATGGGTTGCTGAGTCTGATTGATTTGGCGGAAAGTACATTGCGATAGACTACGTCCTATCAAAAGGTAGCAAGCAATTGCTATTTCCGTTCACGCTATAGAAACCGGTATAAACTCCGGCTTCATGGCCCATAAAAAAAACCCCCCAAAAAACTAAAACCCACAAACCTGAAAGATGGTAGACTTTAAATGCATACTTGTAACGTTTATATCGTTTACATAATAACAAATTAGGAACCAGCAACGGTGATGGTTGATAAACATCTGAAAAAAAGTGTGTGTGAAACAGTAAAAAATTATTATTTTTAAAATTGAGCTTTTATATAGCGCAATATCCACTAAACGTGCTCAAAGCGCTTTACAAGGGTCCTGGCCAACAGCAACACATAACATGTAGGACGAGACATGACGCCTGTGAGGCGATATTACAATTTTTCGAACAGAGACAACGCTGTTAACGCCAGGTACTGATTTTACACCTGAGTAACGGTGAAGAAATGTGAGTAAAGAGCCTTTTCCAAGGACTCAACTATGCTCTGAGCGCGAGGCTCGAATCCAGGACCTTCCGATCCGAAAGCGAGTGTCATACCACTAGACCACATAGCCGCACAGTACCAGACACAACAGAGAAAAACTACAAGAAGATAAAACAGCCAGCCTGCCTACACTGAGGATCGAACCCCAGACCTCCTGATTACCGTCAAAACGATTTTTAAGGAGATACTGACTTATTTCTAGTATTTTTTCTCTGCTTTGTCAGGTGCTATCCCATACACACTTTTATTATTCAGATCTTTATCTGACACCAGTGCCAACATCCCCAAAAAAATCAGTCTGCCGCAACTGGGATCGAACCTCAGACCATCTGGTTAACGATCAGACATGCTAACCAGTACAACCACACACTGAGGTAAACCGTAAGGTCTGAGGTTCGAACAACAGCCGAGCAGGCTGATTATTTATAATTTTTAATATTTATGTTGTTTTATATTTTCGTATTTTTTTTTTTTTTTCTTGCTTGCTCTCTGTTTGACCGTGGCCTTCGTAAAGTTATAGCCTGATACTGACCAAAAAATGACGTCAAAATGCCAGTCTTTTGCCACAAAAGAAAACAAATTGTGAGTTGTTATTCAATAGTTCAACCAATGAAATAACTTGTTTCCATGAGCTTTACTAACGACAACTCACTAATGACGTCAGATTGCCATCCTTTGAAATTCAGTTTCAGCTATAACATAACTATGCTACGCTGATACGAAACCCAAGAGACTGCATTTTGACGTATTTTTTTTTTTTTTTTGCACCGCCCTAGTGATTGTCGTTAGTAGTGCTCATGAAACAAGGGTCCCATGTTGAACTATTGAACGGAGTGAACCTGAGACATGATTAGTCGGTTCGGGCGGTTTCGTAAAAAAAAGACACACCCATAATTGAGAAGACTCTTCTCAATGTCCGATTTATTCTCGTCTCTATTCTATCCCCCATGGAGATTTGGGGGCCGTCTGATTTAAATTCCACATTTTTAAAACAGACATGAAACAAAGACAGGTTGTTTGTCTTATTGGGGTTTCCCTGGAAAAAACCCCCAACCCCCTCACAAAAACTAAAACCGGACTAAAAAAAAAAAAAAAATTTTTTTTTTTTGATTTTTTTTTTTTTTTCAATTTTTTTTTTTTTTTTTTTTTTTGGAACCCCAGAAAAAAAAAACCTTTTTTTCCCATTTTTTTCCAAAAAAAATCAAAAAACGAAAAAAATTTAAAAAAACCTTTAAAAAAATTTCCAAAAAAAAACTTTTGGTAAAAAAAAAAAAAAAAAAAAAAATTTCAAAAAAAAAACTTAAAGATTTTTTTTTTTAAATTGTCTTTTTAAAACCCCTTTATTTTTTTGAAAATTTTTTGGGGGGGGGGGAAACGAATTTTTTGGGGGTTTTTTTTTTTTTAATAAAAAAACAATTTTTTAAAGAAAAAATAATTTTTTTCCCGGCCCCCCAAAAAGGATTAAAATGTTTTTTGGGGCCCAGTTTTTGGGTAAAAATTCCTGTCGGTTGGATTTGGAAAAAAAAAACAACAAAAATGTTTTTTTAGATTTTTGGGGGCCAAAAAAACCCTTTCCCTTTTGCAAATATCGTCGATTAAAAGAACCCCCATTTTGGGAAAAAAAAAACCTCAAACCGGGGATTTTTCCCTTGAATTTTTTCAGCTAGAGGGGCCCTCATTTTTTTTTTCGATCGATTTTTTAAAAAGGGGTTTTTTTCCCCTGGAAAAAAATTTTAAATACGTTTTATTGCAAAGTACGCCAAAATTGTCTAGCGACCCATCAGCTTGAAAATGAAAACCATCGACTCTTTCCCCCCCTGATTATTTTTACTTTTTTTATAACCCCGGTGACTTGGGGACAAAAAACGGCGGGGGGGGGGCTCAATATTAAAAACAAATAAAAGGGCCAAGATAATGTATTTGGTTGAATAAATACTGAAGATACGATGGAGATATAGTATGGGTATAAATATGGGTTTTTGGTTTTGAATCAATAAAAAAGATAGAATTGGGTTTTTTGGGTTTAATTAAGTACTAAAGAGGACATAGAATTTTTTTGAATAAAATACTAAAATGGACATATGAGATTTGGGTTAATCTAATAATAAAAGGAATTGGTATTTGGTTGTTTTAAAGTACTAAAGTGGAAAATAAATTTTTTGGTTGAATCAATAAAAAGATGGACATATAAGTTTTGGGGTAAATAAAATACTAAAGAAAAAACATATGAGTTTTGGGGTTTAAACTTTTTAAAAAGGCATGAAGATCGTTTTGGCCCCCTTTGATTAAAGCGAGTGTCACCAAAACGAGCTATGGACCGACCGCCCCCCCTTTGGGGGTTTTAAAAAATCGGAAAAAAGATTAGAAACAGTGCCAGACAAAATAAAGAAATAAAAGGAAAAAAACGCCCCAATTTTAGTATTTTTATGTTTACTTTGGGGTGACCGTACCCATCTTATTTTATGATTTTTCAGTAGTCACTAGGGGCCCTTTTTTTTGTTTATCCATCCCTTTGTGATTTTTCTCACTAAAATTTTAAACCCAAAAATAAAAGTTCAGGGTTAAACGGTTTGTGTTTGGGGGCCCTTCCCCTTCCCGGATGGAAATGTTGTAAAACCTTTTTGGCCCCAAACGCATTTACATAAAAGTTCGAAAGATGACCTTTTTTCTTTGTTTTTGTTTTTTGCCTCCCGTTTATGATATTTTCTCAAACGTATTAACCCCACTAAAAAGTTATGGTACAACTTTTTTTGGGGTTGGGCCCTTTATTCCGGGTGGCAATGTTTTGAGCTTTTTTCGCCAGCCCTTTTTATTATTTCCCATAAAGAAACCAAAGGGGGGGAGTTTACGTATTATTTTTTTTTGCACCCGCCTTTTGATTTCTTTTGTAAACTCTGGAAAAAATTTTTTCCATTGGGTTTAAGAAAATACAACTCAGTTTGTTTTTTTTTTGTGGGCCAAAAAAAAGGCATTTTGAGGATTTTTTTTGGGCCTATCAGGTACCTTTACGAAGGCCCGGTTTTTCCTCCCCGTTATGTTTTACTGAAAATGAAATCGAAAAAGGGCTGGGTTTAGTCTTATTTTTTTTGCCCCCTAGTGAGTTTCTTTATAACTCATGGAAAAAAGTTATTCCTTGGTTGAAAATTTTTTAATACAACTCACGATTTGTTTTTTTTGGCCCAAAAACTGGATTTTGAGTGTTTTTTGGGGCGAAACCATCCTTTCGAAAAACCGCGGTTGACCAGCCATCGTTTTGTTTTTGGGCCCGAACTGAAATCCAAAAGGGGGCATTTACGTATTTTTTTTTTTTGCACCCCCCTATGATTTCTTTAAAGCCCCTGGAAAAAAATTTTCCATTTTGGGAAGTATTGAAACAATCCGATTTTTTTTTTTGGGCCAAAAAAACGGGATTTTTTCGTGTTTTTTGGGCAGTATCAGGCCATACCCTTTTCGAAGGCCCCGGTCTGACCGTAGCCACGTTTTGTTATGCTGATATGAAATCGAAAAAGGATGGCAGTTTTACGTCATTATTTTGGTTTTTTTACCCCTAGTGAGTTGTCTTTAGTAGAGTCATGGAACAAGTTATTCCATTGGTTGAAAAATATTGAATACCTCACGATTTGTTTTCTTTTGTGGCAAAAGATGGCATTTTGACGTGATTTTTTGGTCAGTATCAGGCCATACCTTTACGAAGGCCGCGGGTCTGACCTTTAGCCATCGTTATGTTATAGCCTGATATGAAATCCAAAAGGACTGGCGGTTTTTGACGTCATTTTTTGGTTTTTGTACCGCTTATTGCGTTGTCGTTATTTAGAGTCAGGGGAAACAAGTTATTTCATGGTTGAACTATTTGAATACAACTCACGATTTTTTTTTCTTTTTGTGGCCAAAAGACTGGCATTTTGACGTCATTTTTTGGTCAGTATCAGGCCCATCCCTTTACGAAGGCACGTTTCTGACGTAAGCCATCGTTATGTTATACCCTGATACTGAAATCCAAAAGGACGGGCAGTTTGACGTCATTATTTGTTTTTGCACCACCTAGTGAGTTGTCTTTAGTAGAGCTCATGGAAACAAGTTATTCCATTGGTTGAAGTATTGAATACAACTCACGATTTTTTTTCTTTTGGGGCCCAAAAAGACTGGCATTTTGACGTGATTTTTTGGTCAGTATCAGGCCATACCTTTACGAAGACCGCGGTTGACCGTAGCCATCTTTTATGTTTTAGCCTGATACTGAAATCCAAAAGGACTGGCGTTTGACGTCATTATTTGTTTTTTGCACCGCCTAGTGAGTTGTCTTTAGTAGAGCTCATGGAAACAAGTTATTCCATTGGTTGAAGTATTGAATACAACTCACGATTTGTTTTCTTTTGTGGCCAAAAAGACTGGCATTTTGACGTGATTTTTTGGTCAGTATCAGGCCAAAACCTTTACGAAGGCCGCGGTCTGACCGTAGCCATGTTATGTTTTTATAGCCTGTTTACTGAAACCCAAAAAGGACTGGCAGTTTGACGTCTTTTTATTTGGTTTTTGTACCCCCGCCTAGGTGAGTTGTCTTTAGTAGAGCTCTGGAATCAAGTTTTTCATTGGTTGAAGTATTGAATACAACTCACGATTTGTTTTCTTTTGGGGGCCCAAAAAAAAGCTGGCATTTTGACGTCATTTTTTGGGGTCAGTATCAGGCCATACCTTTACGAAGGCCGCGGTCTGACCGTAGCCATCGTTATGTTATACCCTGATACTGAAATAAAAAAAAGGACTGGCGTTGACGTCATTTTTGGGTTTTTTTTGTACCGCTTATTGCGTTGTCGTTATAGAGCTCATGGAAACAAGTTATTTCTTTGGGTTGAACTATGAATACAATCACGATTTGTTTTCTTTTGTGTCAAAAGACTGGCATTTTGACGTCATTTTTGGTCAGTATCAGGCCCATAACTTTTACGAAGGCCACGATCTGACACCCTTCATACACCATTTTTCTTCATTTTTATTGACAACAGTGCCTGTTTCCCCAAATTTCTCACTTTTTTTGAGTTTTTTTTTTTTTTGGCGATTAAAAACCATAAATGAAATCATTAGAATAATTCTCTCTTCAGCTTCTTTATGTTTTATGTCTCCCACTAATGTCCATTAAAGACTCTTAATATAGGACAGGAGAGTTGATATCAATGGGATTTCTATGTAAATTTTGTTTTAAATCTCTCTACACTTGACATATGCAAATGTTGCTGCTCGAAGCTCGAAGAAATAAATAATAATGTGAAATTGAATGTAAGCTTCAATTTGTTATAAAAACAGATCAAATGAACGTTTCGGGTTTCCCCTTTTTCAACAAAACAGGATGAATGAAACCCCACAGATGAATGAGATAATTATCTCATTCATCTGTGGTGTTCCATTCATCCTGTTTTTTTGATAAAGGGAAACCCGAAATATTCATTTGATTGTTTTATAATCAAATTGAAGCTTACATTCAATTTCACATTATTATTTATTACACTTGACATATGGCATTAATTTTTTTGCAAAATGATTCTGAAGTCGATCCAAAATACGAAGCGCTTTTGTAAAAAAAGAGAAACCAATAACAAAAAATAACAACAGCAACAACAACAACAAAAGCAAAAACAACAACAAAACCCCAAAAAAACATAAACAAAACGAAACAACAAACTTGGTATTTACA